>NW_006785089.1:146057-207408 GCF_000442215.2 Lipotes vexillifer
ATATATATATATATATATATATATAAATATAAGGCTGACTCAGTGCATTTTATTACCAGAATTGGAAAAACAACTTAAAGTTCATATCTTACTAAGTTAATAGGACCTTCCTTGTATGTAAAGGTCAATACATTTTGATATTAAAGCAGACTTTTTGTTAATCTTACTATATCTAGATTGATGTGTATTTAATAATGTCAGACTTGGGGACTCTGTTGGAAAAGTAGTTATTTTCAGATATGTTCTAAAGCATTTATTACTGTTACTGTTCATAATTGTAATAACTAGCATTAGCAGCTGGCAAAACCCACTTGTAAACATTATTTCATTTACTTTAAATGAATTAAGCATAAAATGTAATTGGAAACAGTGACTTAGTTATAGATTTAGGGGAAACTTTACTGTAAGTACACTGACTGAAGTTTAATCTTTTCCCCATGTTCTTTAGCTTTCAGTTATTCTACAGTTAGTCAACTTGTATTTATCTTGATAATTTGCAGCACTATTTACTTGTATCTGTAGTTTCTTCCCCAAGGGAGTATTCATTGTTCATGTCACATGCCTGATTGGCAGTCGCATAACTGTGTGACTTTTTTGTCTCGTTACTAGATTTTATAAGTCAAACTTTAAGAGTAGAGTTGTGTTAGTTTCATAGTAGCTTCTAGTCATATTTCAATGGCACCTATTATATTATGGTATATAATAAATATTAATTGATGATGCTAATCCAAGTGCAATTTATAATTTAGAAAGCAAATTTACTTCTTTCTCTTTCTGATAAGTCCTATCATTTCTTAAAGCATTATTTACTTTAGTTTGATGTATGGTTATAGCCACATAAATGAGGAGAGATATTGCTGTAATCTTTTAATAGCTTAGAAATAATGAGACATTTCTAAGTTTGAGTTTTTACTCCAAAGTAGTTTTTTTTTTTTTTTTTTTTTTTTTTGGGGTACGAAAGCCTCTCACTGTTGTGGCCTCTCCCATTGCAGAGCACAGGCTCTGGATGCACAGGCTCAGCGGCCATGGCTCACGGGTGCATCCACTCCGCGGCATGTGGGATCTTCCCAGACCGGGGCACGAACCCGTGTCCCCTGCATCGGCAGGCGGACTCTCAACCACTGCGCCACCAGGGAAGCCCTCCAAATTAGTTTTTAACGGTGGTTTGAATTAAATAATTCTAATAACTATGATTTTCAGACTTTTTATTACCCAAAAATGTAATAACACATACATTTGGACAGCTTTTCTAGATTAGAACTGGTTAATTTAACAGTATATTGAGATCTTTCAATGTGTTCTCTAACATAATATTTCCTCTTTTAGAAAGTTACCTAAAGGAAACTTAGAGGGGGCACTTTTACAATTAGGAAAAAATTATGAAAATATATAATAATTTAATGCTATTTTATCCCTTAAAGTTTTCTCATTTGTATAAGTACATTTCTTTTTTTTAAATTTTTAAATTTAATTTTATTTATTTTTTTATACAGCAGTTTCTTATTAGTTATCAGTTTTGTACACATCAGTGTATCAGTCCCAATCGCCCAATTCATCCCCTCCACCCCCCCTGCGGCTTTCCCCACTTGGTGTCCATACGTTTGTTCTCTACGTCCTGTGTCTCAGTTTCTGCCCTACAAACCGGTTCATCTGTACCATTTTTCTAGGTTCTACATACATACGTTAATATACAATATTTGTTTTTCTCTTTCTGACTTATTTCACTCTGTGTGACAGTTGCTAGATCCATCCACATCTCAACAAATGACTCATTTTTGTTCCTTTTATGGCTGAGTAATATTCCATTGTACATATGTACCACATCTTCTTTATCCATTCATCTGTCGATAGGCATTTAGGTTGCTTCCATGACCTGGCTATTGTAAATAGTGCTGCAATGAACATTGGGGTGCGTGTGTCTTTTTGAATTATGGTTTTCTCTGGGTATATGCCCAGTCGTGGGATTGCTGGGTCATATGCTAATTCTATTTTTAGTTTTCAAGGAACCTCCATACTGTTCTCCATAGTGGTTGTATCAATTTACATTCCCACCAACAGTGCAAGAGGGTTCCCTTTTCTCCACACCCTCTCCAGCATTTGTTGTTTGTAGATTTTCTGATGATGCCCATTCTAACTGGTGTGAAGTGACACCTCATTGTAGTTTTGATTTGCATTTCTCTAATAATGAGTGATGTTGAGCAGCTTTTCATGTGCTTCTTGGCCATCTGTATGTCTTCTTTGGAGAAATGTCTATTTAGGCCTTCTTCCCATTTTTTGATTGGGTTGTTTGTTTTTTTAATATTGAGCTCATTGAGCTGTTTATATATTTTGGAGATTAATCCTTAGGCCGTTGATTCATCTGCAAATATTTTCTCCCATTCTGAGGGTTGACTTTTCATCTTGTTTATGGTTTCCTTTGCTGTGCAAAAGCTTTGAAGTTTCATTACCTCCCATTTGTTTATTTTTGTTTTTATTTCCATTACTCTAGGAAGTGGATCAAAAAAGATCTTGCTGTGATTTATGTCAAAGAGTGTTCTGCCTATGTTTTCCTCTTAAGAGTTTTATAGTGTCCGGTCTTACATTTAGATCTCTAATCTACTTTGAGTTTATTTTTGTGTATGGTGTTAGGGAGTGTTCTAACTTCATTCTTTTACATGTAGTTGTCCAGTTTTCCCAGCACCACTTATTGAAGAGACTGTCTTTGCTCCATTGTATATCCTTACCTCCTTTGTCATAGATGAGTTGACCATAGGTAAGTGGGTTTATCTCTGGGCTTTCTATCTTGTTCCATTGATGTATGTTTCTGTTTTTGGATCAGTACCGTATTGTCTTGATTACTGTAGCTTTATAGTATAGTCTGAAGTCAGAGAGTCTGTTTCCTCCAGCTCCATTTCTTTCCCTCAAGACTGCTTTGGCTATTGGGGGTCTTTTGTGTCTCCATACAGATTTTAAGAGTTTTATTACTAGGTCTGTAAAGAAATGCCATTGGTAATTTGATAGGGATTGCACTGAATCTGTAGACTGCTTTGGGTAGTACAGTCATTTTCACAATATTGATTCTTCCAGTCCAAGGGTATTGTATATCTCTCCATCTGTTGGTATCATCTTTAATTTCTTTCATCAGTGTCTTACAGTTTACTGCATACAGGTCGTTGGTCTCCCTAGGTAGGTTTATTCCTAGGTATTTTATTCTTTTTGTTGCAGTAGTAAATGGGAGTGTTTCCTTAATTTCTCTTTCAATTTTTTTTTTTTTTTTTTGCGGTACGCGGGCCTCTCACTGTTGTGGCCTTTCCTGTTGCGGAGCACAGGCTCCAGACGCGCAGGCTCAGCGGCCATGACTCACGGGCCCAGCCGCTCTGCGGCATGTGGGATCTTTCTGGACCGGGGCACGAACCCGCGTCCCCTGCATCGGCAGGTGCACTCTCAACCACTGCGCCACCAGGGAAGCCCTCTCTTTCAGATTTTTCACCATTAGTTATAGGAATGCCAGAGATTTCTGTGCATCAATTTTGTATCCTGCAACTTTACCAAATTCATTGATTAGCTCTAGTAGTTTTCTAGTGGCATCTTTAGGGTTCTCTGTGTATAGTATCATGTCATCTTCAAACAGTGACAGTTTTACTTCTTGTTTTCCAATTTGTATTCCTTTTATTTCTTTTCTTCTCTGATTGCTGTGGCCAGGACTTCCAAAACTATGTTGAATAACAGTGGTGAGAGTGGACATTCTTGTCTTGTTCCTGATCTTAGAGGAAATGCTTTCAGTTTTTCACCATTGAGAATGATATTTGCTCTGGGTTTGTCATATATGACCTTTATTATGTTCAGGTAGATTCCCTCTGTGCCCACTTTCTGGAGAGGTTTTATCATAAATGGGTGTTGAATTTTGTCAAAAGCTTTTTCTGCATCTATTGAGATGATCATATGGTTTTTATTCTTCAGTTTGTTCATATGGTGTATCACATTGATTTGTGTATACTGAAGAATCCTTGCATCCCTGGGCTAAATCCCACTTGGTCATGGTGCATGATCCTTTTAATGTGTTGTTGGATTCTGTTTGCCAGAATTTTGTTGCGGACTTTTGCATCTATATTCATGAATGATATTAGTCTGTAATTTTCTTTTTTTTGTAGTATTTTTGTCTGGTTTTGGTATCATGCTGATGGTGGCCTCATAGAATTAGTATGGGAATATTTCTTCCTCCACAATTTTTTGGAAGAATTTGAGAAGGATGCGTGTTAGCTCTTTAAATGTTTGATAGAATTCACCTGTGAAGCCATCTGGTCCTGGCCTTTTGTTTGTTGGAAGATTTTTAATCACAGGTTCAATTTCATTACTTGTGATTGGTGTGTTCATATTTTCTATTTCTTCCTGGTTCAGTCTTGGAATGTTATACCTTTCTAAAAATTTGTCCCTTTCTTCCAGGTTGTCCGTTTTATTGGCATAGAGTTGCTTGTAGTAGTCTCTTAGGATGCTTTGTATTTCTGCGGTGTCTGTTGTAACTTCTTTTTCATTTCTAATTTCATTGATTTGAGTCCTCTCCCTCTTTTTCTTGATGAGTCTGGCTAATGGTTTATCAATTTTGTTTATCTTCTCAAAGGACCAGCTTTTAGTTTTATTGATCTTTGCTATTGTTTTCTTTCTTTCTATTTCATTGATTTCTGCTCTGATCTTTATGATTTCTTTCCTTTGGGTAACGTTGGCTTTTGTTTGCTCTTCTTTCTCTAGTTCCTTTAGGTGTAAGTTTAGATTGTTTATTTGAGATTTTTCTTGTTTCTTGAGGTAGGCTTGTATAGCTATAAACTTCTCTCTTAGAACTCTTTTTGCCGCATCCCATAGGTTTTAGATCGTCGTGTTTTCTTTGTCATTTGTCTCTAAGTATTGTTTGATTTCCTCTTTGATTTCTTCAGTGATCTCTTGGTTATTTAGTGATGTATTGTTTAGCCTCTATGTGTGTGTTTTTTACATTTCTTTCCCTGTAATTCATTTCTAATCTCATAGCATTGTGGTCAGAAAAGATGCTTGATATGATTTCAGTTTTCCTAAATTTACTGAGGCTTGATTTGTGACCCAAGATGTGATCTATCCTGGAGAATGTTCCGTGCACACTTGAAAAGAAAGGGTAATCTGCTGTTTTTGCATGGAATGTCCTATAAATATCAATTAAGTCTATCTGGTCTATTGTGCCATTTAAAGCTTGTGTTTCCTTATTAATTTTTTTTTGGGTGATCTGTCCATTGGTGTAAGTGAGGTGTTAAGGTCCCCAATATTACTGTGTTACTGTCGGTTTCCTCTTTTATAGCTGTGAGCAATTACCTTATGTATTGGGGTGCTCCTATGTTAGGTGCATGTATATTTATAATTGTTATATCTTCTTCTTGGATTGATCCCTTGATCATTACATAGTGTCCTTCCTGTCTCTTGTAATATTCTTTATTTTAAAGACTATTTTATCTGATATGAGTATTGCTACTCCAGCTTTTTTTTTTTTACTTCCATTTGCCTGGAATATCTTTTTCCATCCCCTCACTTTCAGTCTGAGTGTGTCCCTAGTTCTGAAGTGGGTCTCTTGTAGACACCATATATATGGGTCTTGTTTTTGTATACATTCAGCAAGCCTGTGTCTTTTGGTTGGAGCATTTAATCCATTTTCGTTTAGGGTAATTATCGATATGTATGTTCCTATTACCAGTTTCTTAATTGCTTTGGGTTTGTTTTTGTAGGTCCTTTCCTTCTCTTGTGGTTCCCACTTAGAGAAGTTCCTTTTGCATTTGTTGTAGAGCTGGATTGGTAGTGCTGAATTCTCTTAGCTTGTGCCTGTCTGTAAAGCTTTTGATTTCTCCATTGAATCTGAATGAGATCCTTGCTGGGTAATCTTGGTTGTAGGTTCTTCCCTTTCATCACTTTAAGTATATCATGCCACTCCCTTCTGGCTTGTAGAGTTTCTCCTGGGAAATCCGCTGTTAACCTTATGGGAGTTCCCTTGTATGTTATTTGTTGTTTTTCCCTTGCTGCTTTTAATAATTTTTATTTAATTTTTTCCAATTTGATTACTATGTGTCTCAGCGTGTTTATACTTGGGTTTATCCTGTATGGGACTCTCTGCAGTTCCTGGACTTGGGTGGCTATTTCCTTTCCCATGTAGTTTTCGACTATAGTCTCTTCAAATATTTTCTCTGGTCCTTTCTCTCTCTCTTCTCCTTCTGGGACCGCTATAATGCGAATGTTATTGCGTTTAATGTTGTCCCAGAGATCTCTTAGGCTGTCTTCATTTCTTTTCATTCTTTTTTCTTTATTCTGTTCTGCAGCAGTAAATTCCACCATTCTGTCTTCCAGGTCACTTATCCGTTCTTCTATCTCAGTTATTCTACTATTGATTCCTTCTCGTGTAGTTTTCATTTCAGTTATTGTATTGTTCATCTCTGTTTGTTTGTACTTTAATTCTTCTAAATCTTTGTTAAACACTTCTTGCATCTTCTCGATCTTTGCCTCCATTCTTTTTCCGCGGTCCTGCATCATCTTCACTATCATTATTCTGAATTATTTTACTGGTAGGTTGCCTATCTCCACTTCATTTAGTTGTTTTTCTGGGGTTTTATCTTGTTCTTTCATCTGGTACATAGCCCTCTGCCTTTTCATCTTGTCTATCTTTCTGTGAATGTGGTTTATGTTCCACAGGCTGCAGGATTGAAGTTCTTCTTGCTTCTGCTCTCTGCCCTCTCTGTATAAGTACGTTTCTGATGAGATTTTGATTTTGAAGAAATTAAGTCATTTTTTTTTCTTGCATCCCAAATCAACTTGATGAAGCCCTTACTTATTAACATTTTAATTTGGGAAATCCCAGCACAATCTTAATATTATAATAATAGGAAGTGATAGTAATTCTGATTGTCATTGTCATCCTTTTAAGCTGTAGCTAAGGCATACTAATTGGGTAGTTTATGCAAATCGTAATGTGTTTTCTTTTAGGAAATTGCTCTAAAATTGTGTTTCCAAGTTTTTGGCACTCATTTTCATCTTACCATAGATTCTGAGTCCTCCGTGGATAATGAAAATGTCACCTTCATTATGCAATAGGATAATACCTTTAGATTAAGGCAAAAAATAGATGTGGCGGCCCTTCTGGTGTATTTAAGTTCACAATAATAATTTAAGTGTCTCTGTGTTTTTCCTTGGAAGTCATTCTGAGAAGATGGCTGTTTTGCTTCCTGGCCAGTTTCTGGGCAGCCTGGCCCTTACATTAAGTGTATTAGGTGTCAGAATGGAGCACCTGGACACTATTCCATGTAATTGCGGAGACCTTACTCCTTAGGTTAGAATCTCACATGGGGCCCTGTTTGTTGATGTATTTGCAACAAAAAGCCATTAACTTGCAGGGTCAAGGGGTTAATGGAAGAAATATTCTTGTCTTCCTATTATCTTGCAGTGTTTTGCTGGGAGCTGAAGAAAGATAACACTTTTCTCCGCCAATTTCTCTTGGCAGTTTTAAAAATGGTAACTTCATGTTTCCGTGACTAAATAAAAGGTTAAATGCCAATATGGAAAGCTTTAGAAATGTACTTAGTCAAGCTGACAGTTCAGACAGGCATTCTATCATGACCACCTTTGCTGAGGTCACTGAATGGCACCTACTAACGAAAACTAGGAGGAAGCCACCCTAAAGATTTCTTGATTTCTGAGTCTTAAGATTTTATTTTTTCTTGTTCTACTGTAGGCAAATTAGTCATCTTGCACAAGAAGTCAAGGAAATTTCATAAACCTGTAAAGGAAAGAACCAAAATACTTCTGTTAACTCTGAAAGGAATTCTATATCATGAAGATAGAATCCAACTACTCAGATTGGTGTTCCCCAATTTCCAAGTATTTTCAACAGTGTACAAAGAGTGTAAATAAATACCCTTGTGCCTAAGAAGTTCTTATTAAAACTGTTGATGGTTATAGGGTGGGATGATAGATGGAATTAATTTGCCTAGATTTTATAGGTGGAAGTCATTGCCTAGCCAAGGTTATATCTGTGATTTTTCCTTGAAAACAATGTATTTCATAGCCTAAACTGTTCCAACATAATATATTGGATGAAATTACGTTGCCTAATGCAATTTAAGAGTCACTTTAAGGACTTCTGTTCTTGTATATAAGGGTTCTGCTGGGGGATTTTCCCCAGAAATTCAACCAATTAGAGGATTTTCCAGATTAATTAAAATAAGTCCTTTTAGGATGCATTGTTGAGCACTTTAGGAAACTTGTCTATTCCTTTCTCACTGAAGGCCAAAATACCTTTATAATTTTATTTGAAGGTTAGTCATAGTCATGGGTATAGTTGGTAAGCCAGGGTTGTCTTACACTGAAATAATCTCAGCCTATTTAACTGCAGTACTCTGCCAACACACATAGGTTGTGCTGGTTTGATGTGGGCAGTTTGGCTGGTGGGTTTGACTAATTTTACTAATT
The DNA here is from genome assembly GCF_000442215.2 of Lipotes vexillifer. Taxonomy (NCBI): domain Eukaryota; kingdom Metazoa; phylum Chordata; class Mammalia; order Artiodactyla; family Lipotidae; genus Lipotes; species Lipotes vexillifer. The sequence continues at coordinate 154,506 of NW_006785089.1, forward strand.
AAATCTGCCACACAGTCAACGCATATGGATGCATATGGTTATGGTCCTCCGTTTTGCCCATAATTTAGCTTGACAACACACATGTGAGTTTTGTCTTTACTCGATGTTTATAGAAGGAGAATTTGTAGCACCTGATTTTCTAATTCTCCTGAAATTCTAACTTCAAAATAATAGAAGGGGGAAATGTAATCACACCTCTGTTTAAAATAATTTAAAAATGAAGAAGCTGATGGAAAACTTTTCAACAATTGAGATACTTTTTTTCTTTCAGAATTAGTTGAGATTATGCTCTATAATAGGTTAGCCAGCATTGCTGATGGTTGCGATAAGTCACCTTTCCTGTGACCTCCAACCCTGAGAACTTGCCACTGTGCTTTTTCTCTGTAAAAAGCTGCTCTGTGTCTGTGCAACATGATCCACGGCCTCAGTCCCTTTAGTCCCACAGACTTAATCCTTAGGCCAGTTTGTCCATTTAACATCTCTAGTAGCCAAAGTGTTCGTGCAGACTTTGGATATTCATGAACTTATTAAAAATTACAACATTAATGTTTATCCCCAAGGGATTTTTTAAAGACCCCCCCCTTTCTGTAATCTGTTTATTTTACATATCCTCACACCCGAAGTTACTCACACAGTAATAGCTACAGTGATAATGTATATTGACCATCTGCTAAGGCATATTTCTAAAAAAATCTCCCATCAGAAAAACTAAGCATATTAGTGTTCCCAGGGGAAATTTCACATACGCTCACCAATAATGCAGTCAACTGTGCAGACTGCTGCTGTGTGCTGCCTACTGCTTCCTTCTTCTCTTGCTTTGGGTCCTTTTCAGTATGCATGATTGAGTCAAGTCTTCTTGGTCCCTGGTTTCTGGCAGGCCCACTGGCACCACTGATGCTCGGATGCCACATTTACCAGTAGTCTTTGGCAAACCAAGAGGGACTTGGCCTCTCTCACCACTGTCCCTTAGGTTCTGTTGGAGGGGAGGGTCCAGAGTTTATCCCATTATGTCAGAGGCATATAGGGGGCAGGAGCAGGGACAGGGGTGAGGGGGTGGGTGGAGGGAGCAGAGAGGGTACTGTGAGAGCAGTGAGATTAGTCCACTCTGGGTACAGAAAATAATGGGTGCTTTGTCTGTAGAGTATTTAGAACTATAACAAAATTGGTCTGCTTTTTAGTATCACCTAGTGCTATTGATTCTAAACAGTATCAGAAGAAAAAATATATATACTCCTTCCTGCCTAGGGCAAACCTCTCCCACCACTCATTCCCTTTGGTGCACCGCTGTTTATAGATGCTTGCCTCGGACAGATTTCCTCACAGGAGGCTCTTCAGTCCCTCAGGTATATGATATTTTGACAGGTCAACCTGGAAATGAGTTAGATGTGACCCAGGTATAGGCCTGGATCTACCTATACACATGTACTGTTAAAGAAGGGCTGACATTTTCTTTCTTTCTTTTTTTCTTTTCCTTTTCTTCTTCCTTTCCCTTTCCTTTTCCTCTCTTCTCTTTTCTGCCCTCTCCTCTCTTCCTTTCTTTCTCCCTTTTTCTTATTGTTCCTCAAAACGTGATTTCTATGAAAGACACATTACTTCCTTGTGCTGCAAGTTAGCAGTTAACGCAGCATATTGTGGAGTGGACAGATGACCTGACTGGACACCAGGATACCTGGCTTCCGGTCCTGGCCCCTGAGAAGCTGTGTGACCCTGATGAAGTCATTTGGCCTTTCTGAGGCCTCATCCATGATATTAAAGTGATTGAACTTGATGAACCACAGCCATTCCAACCGGACATTTTGACTATTCGATGAAAAAAGAAAGTAAAAGGCAGAACTAGAAACACAGATGATTAGTTAACACAGGGCATCACCGAGCTTTCTTTTTACAGCTCCCAGGCCTATTTTTTCTGATTGTTTTCCTTTTGCTTTCCAAAAGATGAAATCTTAGCAACCTCTCTTTTAAGTTTCATGCACCAAAGACACGGTGGGTCAATAGCAGTGACTTCCAGGACTTCAACATAATTAAGTTCTAGAAACATCAGGGACAAAGCAGAATTAATTATATACATCTCTACCAAATTACAGAGCCTGTGAGTGTTCACAAGGGCCTCTCGGCCCATCATCAACCATGATGTCACATACCCTGAACTGAGTGGTGTTCTTGTAGAAGGAGCCTGAGACAACATGGCCCTGACTTTCCTTTTAGTAGATAATCACATCAGCACTCGCTATTGCTGTGCACAGTGTTTCTGACCAGAGAAGATAGGAATCTAGTTCATGGTGGGAGAATTCTGAGGTGGAAATTGGATCAAAAAGACTTGGATATGGTTTTAACCTGCTTACAGACATTTGTACAGTAATTGATTTTCCCATTAATAAACACTTTTATTAAAGGAAGACTTAAAGATCTGAGATACCTTGTAGTCATTGTTAAATAGCCACTTCTGCTATAAAATTTCAGAGGGAAATTAAGAAGCAAAAAATGCTATTAAAACCATTGCTCTCACTAGCACACACCATTAGTCCGTGTACTTGCACATTTACACATGCATATACATAATTACACCTTCTAATTTGGACTCATCTCTATTTATACATTCTGAATGTTAATATAAATGAAAATTTTAACAATGGTATTTTAAAAATCAAAAAATATGTATAATAGTTATATCTCTAATAAAGTAAACAATGATGAGACAAGATAATAATCATCCCATCTGATATCCTTTTAAATTTGAATTACAGATAAATATCTCTGTATGTGTCTCTGTATCTCTGTTTCTGTCTGTGTTTTTATCTCTCTTTCTACACGTACATAGACACACATACCTTGTGTCTTCAAAATAAATAACTGGTTTTATAGTTTGTTAGTATCTGCTTAAAGATTTGTTTGGTTAGAATTTTTCACTTTTAATGATAATATTAGAGTTGTATCTACCACTGGTTTTCCTATTATAATTGAAAATTTGTTCATTACTCATCCTTTGCCAGCTGCTTGATGTCAGCGGAGCTTTCGTTCTTAGCTCTGAGTTAAAATGGATTTTGAGTATGCTCGGTATGGTTGTGGGCCCGCTAGCTGTCACTGCAACAGCGCTCCGCATCACCTATATACAATTTCATTTAAGACAAAATAGCGGCTCCAGCAGAAAATAAGTAGCAGTCTTCTTTGTAAGTTGTAATTGAGGTTATGCCACGGCATATTGCCTGTGGCAGAATCTATTACTAAGAAATGGAGACCATGATTTGAAGCTGGATGCAGTGTAAGCAAAATGAATTAATTATTAGCAGCACAGAATTGAAGCAAAATACAGAGTTTCCTAGAGTGAAATCTATTGGCATTTCAAAAAAGAGGACACAGCAGGGAACTCATTGATGAATCACTCAGTCTTTCCCAGCTGTTCTTGCTTTTTGGAACTCTTATATGCTTAGGTTAAGGTGACTGTTAATAAATTGTCAAGCTTTGCTGAGAATGTCATAGAAATATTTTCTAGTATATTTAGTTCTTTCCTAATTTGAAGTTAGCATATTTTAATATATGACTCTTAGTATTACTTGGATAGGTAAGTGGTTAAATAATGACAGGATCAAATTACCTATAATACTATTATTTAAATAGAAAAGTGACTTTTTCCCTCTCCAGTATCTTCAAAGAAGGCAAAGTGGCACTTTTTTAGAGGGGGGTTTATGAATATTTACCACTTCATACCATAAATTGTAAACTTTAGTGTTTTTGTAGATAATTATTTAGCAAAATAAAAAATCTTCATAGCAGCAAAGTATCCAGCTTATTTGTACTTTTTTCCTTTACCAGTGCTTTTGCTGGAGTTATATCATTTTTGTTGTTTTTAAGTCCAATTCTCCAGTCCTTGGATTATGTCCCAAAGTAGCTTATAATTTATAAATCAGGAAATTCAATGAGACAGTTAGAAAGGGGATTTAGTTCAACCTTACTATTTTAATTATTTTAATTCAGTTTTACAAAGGAGACATTACATAGAGATATGGATATATAGATTTAAATATATTTGCAGGTCTGATATGGATAAATTCATGAATTTTTTATTCACTGATTCTCTGATCAGTCCAAACAAATTCTCCCTCCTCAATAAACACACACACACACACACACACACACACACTCTCTCTCTCTCTCTCTCTCTCTCTCTCTCTCTCTCTTCCCTTCCTCCTTTTGATTTTTAAATTATTATAACATTTATACTGTTATACCCTGGCCTCTAATCTGAGTTATATAATTGTCATTATTTCTATTAGAGTAAGTAGTGGTAGTATTATTTTTATTTGCTAATCTAAGCATTTATAATTAATAATGCCGCTTGGATGTTCAATAGATTAAAAAAATCACAGAACAAAATTATAATGGTAAAATTTAGTAAAAACAAGAATATGTACATGGTTTTCCATTTCATTCAAATTTCATTCAATTGACTGACAATGATTTTTCTTTTTTTTTTTTGTCTTGCGGTACGCGGGCCTCTCACTGTTGTGGCCTCTCCCGTTGCGGAGCACAGGCTCCGGACACGCAGGCTCAGCGACCATGGCTCACGGGCCCAGCCACTCCGTGGCATGTGGGATCTTCCCAGACCGGGGCACGAACCCGTGTCCCACGCATCGGCAGGCGGACTCTCAACCACTGCGCCACCAGGGAAGCCCTGATTTTTCATTTTTAAATCTTACCATTCAAAATCAATTATATTTATTTGGGTAAACCTATCTTCAATTTTTTTTTCCTAGGAATAAATGGCTCTTTATTTAATTTTATTTTTTGATATTGTTTTTATGTAACTGTGTAATTGTTTGCTTTTATGCCTCATCTAGATTATATTTTTGAAAAGATACTCTATTTTCACAGGAGATTTGGCAGGAGTTATGCACATTTACCTGCCTTTAAGTTGTAGAAGATCTGAGCAGATGATTTTCGCGGTATCTAGACAAATAGAATGCAGAGTTCAAGGGCATTCTATGCAAACTGCCTATGTTAAACTGGGGATCTAGAGGTTTTTTTCATTCATAACTGTGCAGACAGGAAACAGCAGTAACACAGGTCCACGGAAAACCCAGCAGTGCTAATGGAAAGGACCAGCATCCTGGGGAAGAGGAGAACCCTGGCAAAACCCCAGAGTTTTAGAGGCTTTCTTCTGAGACTGTTCTGCTGAACAGAGATGGGACCTTTCTATAGCACTTCTCACCCCCACCCGCCATTCAGATGCTTTGAACTGATGGTGTCTATGAAAAGCACAATCACTAGTATGAACCATCAGGAAAGCTGCTCTCTTCTGGCCACCAGTGATTGTGCTCATGCTAATTTTTCCTAAACTTCCTTTCCAGTTTTTTCTAGGGCTGCAGTTTCTGACAAGATGTAACAAGAGAGATGAGGAGGTATACAGGTGTGTGTGTGTGTGTGTGTGTGTGTGTGTGTGTGTGTGTGTGTGAATGCTGAAGATGTGTAGTAGTAAGGAAGTAAATTCTGGTGACTCAAAAATGGGCTCCTACACAGAAGACCTTAGTGCTTAGGTTGATATCTATGAAGCTCTATAAGTCTTTGACCTTCAGTGAGTTCAGGAACCCCTTGGAATTTTTTTTTTTTTTTTTTTTTGGCGGTCCGCGGGCCTCTCACTGTTGTGGCCTCTCTCGTTGCGGAGCACAGGCTCCGGACGCGCAGGCTCAGCGGCCATGGCTCACTGGCCTAGCCGCTCCGCGGCATGTGGGATCTTCCCGGACCGGGGCACGAACCCGTGTCTCCTGCATCGGCAGGCAGACTCTCAACCACTGCGCCACCAGGGAAGCCCCCGTGAATTTTTCACACTAGATTTTCCAAATTCCAATTTCTTCTCAGAAAATTAATTTATTCATTCAGCCACTGCGCCACCAGGGAAGCCTAACCCCTTGGAATTTTAAGCCCAGTTTTGTGTGCATGCATATATGCCTTTTCAGGAGGGAGGATCCATTACTTTTTATCAGATTCTCAAAAAGATATACGAAACTGTCCCTAAGAAACTTTCACCTCCTGGGGAATAATGGTTGCCCACCATACTTGTTATTGGATACTTTCTATCTCTTTAAGGAAAATGTTTTTCTGTCTACATTCAGGCAGTCATTGCATGTATGGACCAAGGTTTTACTTTAGAATCTGCTTTAACTAATCTTATAATCAAAGAAAATTCCTCCTAGATGCTGATAACGGATTAACTATCTGTTATCATTTTCAGCTTCACTTTTTTTCTTTTTTTAACCCTATTTTTTCTAGGTTTTGTATTTAGGATTAGGAAGAGACTAGTTCTATGGGCTATCAACTGGGCACCATAATTAAGAGCAATCTCTCTTCTGTTCACATTAAATATTGGTCCCTTGAATGATTATACTATTTTATAACCTTTTTATGATAAGATATGAATTACATAATTTTCAGAACCATACTTGAGATGCAAAAGACCATATAAAAGAGAAACTCAGGGTCCATAACTTAATGGATCCTCTCGTTTAACATAGTATAGGCATGTGCTGTATTGCTTCCCCTCTCTACTAGATGGTAGCTCTTGCCATCTTTTCAGTAGATGCCAGTTTAGTGGAAACAGTAATTAATCATCAGTTCATATCATCATATTGTCTGTTGGGTGCTTGCTTTCTGTCAACCAACTTGCTAAAACCTTTATGCACATTAACTAAACCTTTATAAAAATTCAGTGAAACTGTGATAGTTTAAATAACTTCACAAAGTTAACAGAATTCTATATCCAGTGAGGATATCCTGCAGGAATGAAAGTGAAATAAAGACATTCTCAGATGAAGGAAAACTGAGTGAATTTGTCAGCAGACCTAATCTGAAAATTTCTAAAGGAAGTTCTTGAGACAGAAGAGGAATGATTACAGAAGGAAACAAGAAATGTCAGGAGTGAAAAAGAGGAGTAGAAAGGGTTAATATTTGGTGAATATAATATATTGTTCTTCACTTGGATTTTGAAAATTACATTTGATATTTGAAAGCAAAAATTATAACATTGTTTGAAGCAGTTCTCAATGTATTATTCACAAATAATATTTAAAACAGACAATAAGAAAATGTTTAAAAAAAAAAAAGGGCACATGAGCCAAATGAAAGAGCTTCCAATTGCTGAAGCTGGAGCAATTTGACCAAGAAAACAAATAATGTTGTATTGATTTATAGTATAAAGTATATAAAGTATAAAAGTCTAAAGTAAATATCCATGAATCCAAACTAATAAATAAATGATCCAATAAGGGATAATAGAAAGTATTCTGTACAGAAGAGTTTCAGATAACTTATGTAGGTACTTTGCCCTCAGGAGATGCAGCAAAACTCCACACTTTTTAACTGTGGGCTGCACATAGTGTCTTACTGTCAAAGAGGATAGTATGGAAAGGGAGTAAAAAAACTATGCAGTGGAGAAAGCTGACTGAAGTCCACCTCAGCCAGGAGATCAAGGTCAACATCATTAGTGATAAGTCGTGTTGATAGTATGTGCCACTGGTATGTGAAGAGAATGACACTTTACCTCTGTGGGCTTCCTCCCCAAATCCCATAACCTCCATCTAATCTTGAGGAAAACATCAGACAAATCCCAAGTGGGGGACATTCTACAAGGTAGGTGACCAACACTCCTCAAAATTGTCATGGTCATCAAAAACAAGGAAAGTCAAGAAACTGTCATAGCCAAGAGGAGTCTAAGGAGACGAAACAACTAAATGTAACTTGGTCTCTTAGATGGGATACTGAAACAGAACAAAACACATTAGGTAAAAACTAAGGCAATCTGAATAGAGTATGGAGTTTAGTTATTAATAATATATCAATATTGGTTTATTAGTTCTGATATATGTACCATACTAATACAAAATGTTAATAGGAGAAACTAGGTGTGAGGTATATGCAAGCCCTGTATTATCTTTGCCATTTTTCTGTAAATCTAAAAGTATTCTAAAAATTTGAAGTTTCCTTTAGAAATATACCATGAAAACACTAATCAAAGAACCTCAGAGTAGTTATATTAATATAAGGCAAGATAGACTTCAGGACAAAGAAAATTACCAGTGTCAAAGAGATATTATAATGATAAAAGGGTCAATTTGCTAAGAAGATATAATCCGAAATGTGTATGCACCAAACGACAGAACTGAAGAAAGAAATAGACACATCTTCAATTATAGTCAGGGACTTTGACACTCCTCTCACAGTAATTGATAGAACCACCAGACAGAAAATCAGCAAGGACACAGAAGAACTGAACAACACGGTCAACCAAATACCTACTGAATTTTGGTAGACGTAGAAAAACCAATTATAAGATTTATATGAGAAAGCAAAGAAACCAGAATAGCTATTTTTAAAAATTTTGAAAATGAAAAATAAAATTGGAGAAATTAACCTAAAAATAAATAAATACATGGGAATCTAGTATGCCATTGGATAGAATTGAGCATGAAAATGACACTGGTTCATTCAGAATGGCATTTGGGTCTGACTATAACCTTTCTCCACCTTTATCTTTCTTTCGACACCCCCCAACTTCAACAATGTCTCAGCACCTCTTTGGGTAAACTCACCTTAAATAATAAAGTGAGTGGTTAGAAGATGAGCCCAGAAAGAGAGCATCAACACAGAGTGTATTCCAAATCAGTGCTTTTTCACACCTTTCTTCACATGGCATAATCTAAAGTTTTATTTGAGGACTTTGCCATCTTACCACAACCATTTCTCAACCTTGGTAGCAGCCAGAAGCTACATATAAGGAGGAAAACGAGTTAGCAACTTTATAGCTTTTCATTGCTTGGTAACTAAATGCTTGCAATTTTTTTTTTTTCAAAATAAAATCGACATCATAACCATAGAAATAAGTTAGGTAGGAGAGTTAGAAGACATTATATCTTGGTAATAAAACATTCTACTAGCTGGTGTGTGCATGCATAATAAATTATTTTTTGGCAGACACTAAAAAATTAAAGTTTGGTAATGTAAATAAAAACCATCAGTAGAGAGAAATGGGTGCCCTAAAAGAATGGAGAGTTTTGAGCTATAGTATCTTCTAAAGGAAATTTATTTCTGTGATAATCATTCATTCAGCCAACATCTGTGAATACGTACCATGTTCCAGGTACATGGCTATTTGCTAGGGCAACAAAGATGGCTAAATCATTGTCATCCTTGCCCTTGAAGTGCTGGTTAAAGGAGACAGATAATCGAAGAAATAATTGTACGACATGACAATGAGTATGATGATAAATGTAGGAAAAGGATGCTGAGAGAGCACAGAAGAGGGAGTTAGCAGGTTTAGGACTCTGAGAAGAATCATAAAAGAAAGTACATGCATTGAATATTTACAGAATGTATGGATAAATGAACGAATAGTATCATAAAAATGGGTGTGATCATAGGTGCTGTGCCCTGAGAAGATAACCTGGGATTTGGCAAATAAAAGGGAAGTTTCAATGGAGTAGTCAGGACAGAATCCATATTGCAGAATTCTTATGGCTCTTACACCCTCTAAAAATTGAGTGACGTATTTTAAATAATGTAAGCTGCATGCCGTTATTTCCCAGAGAGGAGTAATTTGCTGGGGAAAGTTGTGTCTGGAGCAAGTTTCTGCATATGATATCTTATTTCAAATTATATAACTGGGGTGTACATTTTAAAGAAAACCAGCAGTGAATCTTTGGGAAAGAAAAAACAAAATCCTTAAAATCATAAGATGATTTTTTTTTATTTAGGAATTTGCACGTATGTTTCCATAAATAGGTTTTTCATATCTAAGTTTCTAAATGACATTGACATTTTCATAGATTAAACATTTGCCATAACAGACTATATCACTATTTCTGTTCCCTGAAATCGTGTATGTGTGTGCTTGTGCATGTATTTATCTCTCAGCATCTAAATTCCCTCTTGTAATTCAAATATAAAATCAGTATGTCAGTCTTAGAGGTGCTGTTCAGTTACTGAATTTATAGCTAAATTGGAGTCTTATTTTTCATTGAATAAGATTCCCTTTCTAGTATAGTGTAGCATTCAACCACAAATTCATAGTAACGATAACATTAACAATACCTCCCATCATAACATTTACTGTTTACAATGTGCCAAAATGATACTGTCAACTCTTTTCATACATGATTTCACATAAACCTTATGATTAACTATCTCAAACCATTGTCTAAAGTGCCAAATGTAGAATTGGTCATTTTCCTTAAAAGTTGGCATTTTCACGTTCTACTTGACTTTTGGTGGCTAATTTTTGTACTTAAAGTAGGTCATTTAGCTATAGTTTTTGCTTCCAAATAACTAGGCTTTCTTAGCACAACCAGATGTTCCTTTCCATCCATATTTTTCTGCTACCAGTTGCAATGTTGCTCTGCCCTGACTCTTGAGTTCATGAAGATAGCCCTGAATTAAATCAGACACTATTCCCATAACTTATCCTCCCTTGATTTTAATTCTTACATTTCTCCCTTCTAAACCAGAGTGCTTTACTTGAAATATAATCTTGTTTTAATGCTGTTGTCTTAAATGTCTTTGCCAATGAATATAACCAGAATTCATTTTATTTTTAGAACAAATATCCTTATTGGGAATATATAATATAACCAGAATTCATTTTATTTTTAGAACAGATATCCTTATTGGGAATATATAATATAACCAGAATTCATTTTATTTTTAGAACAGATATCCTTATTGGGAATATATAATATAACCAGAATTCATTTTATTTTTAGAACAGATATCCTTATTGGGAATATATAATAAAGATACTGCAGGTTTTATAGTACTTCTAACTTTGCTAAAACCGTCATATCTATTAGGATATGAGCTTATACTAAGCCATATCTGAGTTTAATGCTCTCAGGAAGGTAAGTCAGAGCAAGTACCCTGAGATGAAATTATTTGCCCAGATAAGAAGACCTAACCAAGTCCAAATCCAGATTTCCTGAAGGCCACATTTTCCTTTCTCCCATTCCAAGCTTCCGTTGATTTCTTTTCGCCATAATTAAAGCAGGAATATCATAACATTTGTAGTGCATGTTTCAGTACCCAGAAGGTCTCCACATCTACCATTTAGTTTGATCCTCTTAATGTCATAGGGGTTGAGTTGGGCAGATAGACTGATTGATCCTCTTTTGTGTATGAGGACACCCAGGCTCAAAAGAAACTAAATGACTTCCCAAGATTCATGTATATATAGTGAGCAGCAGAGGCCGGCTTTTTACCCAGGTCTGAGAAAAAGACCATTTTAAGTAAATATGTTTAATTTGGGATTATCTATACACTGGAATAGCTTAGCTATAGGGGAAACAAGAGATTGTTTCCTTGTTCAGTGTTCCAAAATTTTTCATTAGGAAATCTACTGATTCCAGGATACCAAATGGTTTGTGCTCTATCTTTTTTTCAAGAAAGAGTTTCAGGAAACAGATAACTTAATTATGTCATTCTCATTATGAATCAAACCTGGAGTCTGCAGGTTTCAAATGATATTTATTCTCAGCTTTTCCTCTTAGTGTATTATTGATCGATAAAGAGATATCTCTATTTCAAGTAGAACAGTTGAGATTTCAATTTGTTTACTTATTCTTCTCTTAGTGATAACTTTCAAACGAGGTGGATGGATTTGAGATGTTAGTAGTAATTATTAGATATATCTTAGATCTGATTTTTTCCTCACATATCATCTTAAAAGAATGGACCAAAATAGTAGACAGAGTACAACTCACTTAAAATTCCACTGAAAGGACACAAGGAAAAAAAAAAAAAGAATACATTTATAATAGCACTGGAAAATAATAAGAAGTATTGCCAGGAGACAGAGACAAGACCAGCATGCCTGCTAATTTACTGTTAAACATTATGCCAGATATTTTACCCAATGTAATAGTACATTGGGTAAAATATCTGGCATAATGCATACTTTATACACACGCATGCATACACACACACAGAAAGACAAAATTATCACTAATTTAAATCATTACCTGTAAAAATTGTTTCTAAATAAAACTATTACAGTTTATAACAGAGTTTATTTAGTAAGTTGTCCAAAGTTAAGATCGATTTTGGTGTGAGAGTGGCATGATTAAGCCTTTATTTTAGTGTAAAACTCTGAGGACCATCACTAGGATTAACCAGAGCAAAAAAAGAGATTCATCAGGAGGTTATTGAAATAGCTGAGTGAAAAATGATGAGGCCGTGAGTAGAAAGAAATTAATAAATCAATAAAATTTCTGATCAAAACACAGTAGAACCTGACAGTGTATGGGTTAAGCTGTCAGAGTAGGCAGGCAAAAAGAAGCCGGTAACAACTTTGCCCTGAGAGGATGGTGACACTAATACCTAAGATTGGGAATTCAGGAGCAGAAACTTTTTCTATAGCAGTGAATCTTCATCTTGGCTGCACATTGGGATCACCCGGGGAGCCTTTAAAAATCCTGATGCCTGGGTAGAACTGGATTGCGGTTTAACTGGTTAGAGCATGGCATTATTAAAAGCTCCCCATGGGATTCTGATCTATAGCTAAGAAAAACAATTATTGTTCTAGGCAAAGTTCAGAAAATCTTTTCAATAAAGGTCCAGATAGTAAATATTTTAAGTTTGCAGGCCATATGGTTTTTGTTGCAACCATTTAACTCTGCCTTTGTAGCATTAAAGCAGCCATAAACTGTACATAAAAGAATGGACATGGTTGGGTTCTAATAAGCTTTATTTCCAAAAATAGTTTGGGGTCAGATTTGGTCTGTGGGCAATAGTCTGTTGAGGGAAGATAGCAACCATTTTGATCCTCTTGAATTTGCGGTAATAGTTATGATGACAATTGTGTGGAAGACATTCAACAAGCAAGTGGAAGTGAAGATTTAGAGTTGGGAAGTGTCTTTGTCTACTCAGATTGTTATACTGGGAGGCTGGCAAGTCCAAGATCAAGGTGCCAGCCAATTTAGTTCCCCAGGCTTTCTTCCTGTCTTGCAGATGTCCACCTTCTTGTGTTCTCACATGTGAAGAGAGAAAGGAAGTAAGCCCTCTGGTGTCTCTTCTTAAGGGCAATAATCTCATCATGAGGGCCACATCCTCAGTACCTCATCTAAACCTAATTACCTCTCAAAGACCTCATCTCCAAATACCATCCACTTAGGAATTAGGGCTTCAACACGTGAATCTTGGGAGGGACACGATTCAGCCCGTAACAGGAGGGAACTTGCAGCTCGACTTGTATACTTGAGACTCTCCCACAGAGAGATGGTAGCAGAAGCCTGTGGGGAAGTGGGATTGCTCAGCAAGAGTTCAAGGAAGGAAGAAAGTCAAGGACTGAATGGAGAGTAATATCTGTATATAAGAGCTTGGTCAAGGGAAGACCTCCAAAGACAAACCTAAAATGATCAGCCAAAGAAATAAGGTGGGGAGGGGATTCAAAGAACTGAGTGGTATCCTGGATGTCAATGGTGAGTATGAGGAGAAGGAAAAGAGGCAGAGAAGCAACCACAGAGTCACCCAAATGTTGGTGACTTCTGAAATAATCAGTTTTAATAAACCACTGGGTGTTTGCCCCTATCACAATGTTTCTTTGGGGAACCAACCTTCCACTCACTCTTGGTCCATGTGATCAACTGAATAAAAAAAACAGAGCCAAGAAATAGACAATGATAGATTTCTTGGTGATGTTGTTGGAGGGTCTTTATCTGATGGTGCCTAAACCCAGACCGACTGCTCCACTTCTTGGTTGCAGAGCCAGTATGTTTTCTTTAACTCTCTAACATGTGAGTTGATCTTCTGTCCTTTGCAGACAAAAAGTGTTAACTCTTATGGATTTAAAACCCACATTAAGAGACGTTGCACAGAAAATGGAAAGAGCAATAAACTCCTAGGTTTACTCTTCCTTCCAGAAATTTGTCAATGAATGTACAGAAAGATAAGATGGTAGGTTTGTGGGGAAAAAGGATAGAAGGAGGATTTATCAAAAGGGGAAAAAATAAATAGGTGAGGGATTTAAGATGTAGACGAAAGAGGGGATGTCTGCTTAAGTTCCCAGATACGGAACCCAGAAAAAGCCATAGTCCCAGGCTCCCTTTATCTCCTCTGTTTTCCAAACATCTGCATTTTTCCTTTTGATTTTATAACAGCAAAAAATGTTGCTTAAGAAGTCAATAGTTCATAATATGTTAGGGATGAACTAAGTTAGGATACCCAATATAAAGCAAGAATCCAGATCTATAAAGGTACTAAGTAAAAAAGTTAAATTACTGAAACCTTCAAAAGTTTTTAGAAACTTGTGTATTCCGTAGTATTCTACAAATTGCTTTATATCTCTATTTTTTCATCTGTATAAATATGTTACATTTCTTTAACTTTTAAAAGACCCACTTCTTCTATGACAGAGCCACTTTCATTTTTTTCCATTTATATGTGTATATAATACTTATATGTATATAAACTGTATTTTTAAAGATGCATCTAAATATTCCTTTTTTTTCGTACTCATGTTAGGAATGGAAAATCATGTTAGGAATGGAAAATTATGATGTGATTCAGCAAAGATTCAGCAAGGATTCAAGTGTTTTTCATTATTGACTATGTTCAGGCAAAAAAGCTGGACAAATTGGGTAATGGAATTAAATTATGTGAGGTGCTGGCCTTAAAACCATCATTCTAATCTATCTTCTGATGAAACACAATTGCATTTGAGTTGTGTAAAATAATAAAAATAAATAAATAATTACAGTATGCAAAGTGAAAGATACAGCACTAGTAGTTATTTGGAATAAAAAGAAAACTACTCACCTAAATAAAATTTTTCTTAAACATTTAAATCATGTATACTGACATTTTATAAGAACCTATGTAACTGAATGGTTACCACTTAGCAATATGATTTCCAAAATATCATTCAAAGGCAACTTAGTTTTTCATGAATCTTTTAATTTTAAACTGCCAATTTATAGTTTTTCCTTTCATCTTCTTGTTTTCAAGCCTTGACGTGGGAGTGCTAATTAATGGTAGGATTCTTAACTGATAAACTGTGGCTAAGCAAATAGAACTATTGGAGCATTTTATTTTGAAACTGCACTTTTTTTTGAGTGATATCACATTTGAAATCATGCTTGAAGAAACATTTTTGTGGCAGGGAGCTGGTGCTCTCATTAAGGATAAATTGCCCATGACCAATTTACTAGTTTATTTCTGCAATACTTATTGCTCCTGTGGCTCATACATGTCTAATGTTGAAAACTGCATGTTAAGGATGTGTACACTGTGTTGTCTTATTTGTATCAAAGTATACAGTTTAGTAAATTATAATACATGGAAGTTAATGGAAATTTTATTTGGAAGTATACATTTTGGCAGCCTAGCAAAATACCTTACTGACTTTCTTGGACTGTCTTAGATAGAGTACATGTTAGCTTTCGTATTCTTCATGTATGTTTTTTTTTATGTTAATTTGGGTTTCCCTCAGAACCAGACCCCATATCAAGATGTAAGTCATGTATTTGGGAAGTTCATAAATTATTGATAGGGGAGTGAGAAATAAGACAGCAAAGGGGATGCATTCAGGAGAATTATTTGAAATGATTTAAAACTGTCTCAGAGTTATCCTGCCCAAAGGGTGAGGGAAGTGGGGTATTTATACACCAAGTCTCATCAGGTTTTGGCTGAACGCCACTGGGTTTGAAAATGTGATTTTTCCTGGCTGGTCTGGCCTGCCATGCAAATAGGCACAGTAGTCTTTGAAGCTTCAGAGAAAGCCCTGAGGCAAAGAGAAGCAGATATGCAGGCAGTTGGGAATCAATTGGAGCACAATTGGAGCTGAAACAGAAACAGCTGGGAGCCCTAGGCAGGCCACCCGAAGTATCTACCATACCTTCTGTGTACTCATGTCCACCTGCTGTTATTTAGTCACAATCTATGAAAAGGTAGAGCAATCATTTCTCAACTGTGTATTCATTAATTCATTACTTTACACACCTTTATTAATCTCTCCTGCCAGGGACCACACTGTTCTAGGCATAGAGGCAGACACCAGGAAAGAGTATATGACAAATTGCCACCTTTGAGGTACTCACAGTTAGGGTAATGGACCTAGAAGGGGGTGAGCCATGGAAAGTCCTCAGGGTACGCAAAAGTTTGAATATGTGCTCCATCTATAGGCAAGAACAGATTCCTAGTGGCTCTGGTCCTTTAATTAACTTTGAGGGTCCCTGTCTTGGCCCACGGTTCTCTGTGTATCCCCCTGAAGAGGCTTGTGTATGGAAAAGGAGGGGTAGTAATATGTTGTTCCAATCAGGGGATTTCAGTAGCTGTGTTCTCTGGCTGGAATATTCAGATGATTGTTCAAGATTTTGACATGAGAATATTCTGGGTCCACTCAGAGGAGAAGATAGGGACTCTGCATGCCAAAATATAGAGTTTTATCTAAAGGAATGCTACTACTATGGAACATGCACATATAAGAAGGCCAGTACACAATTTCTGGATGAATCCACACTGAAAAAGCTATAACAAAAAATATAATATTTAAGGATGTATATTTATTAATGCAAAATGGGAGGTACAGTTACAGTAATGAGAATAGATGTATGTGATTGTCTAAAATAGTATCAGTATTTAGAAAGTTTTTCCATTGCTCTTCCTGGGAATTCTTCAGGGAGATGGCAGAGATGGTCATGGTCCCCATTTTATGGGATGCCTGTTATGTGTCACCAGACATACCTTATCTCTAAAAGCTTGACAACTGTTCTACAAGGCAGGTTACCGTATTCATTTTATATTATTGAAACTGAAGTTTAGAGAACTTAATTAACATGTCTAAAATCACAAATCTAGTCCATCAGGATTTTTACCTGGGCATCTCGTATTCTGAGGTATGGTTGCAAAACCATAAGATATTGATATTGATAAGAAAGATATTGATAAGGAAGACAATGTACAACAAAAGGATATACAAGTTTCATTTATTCGTTCAAAAAAATATTACCTTGGAAATCGACTATAGACCAGACACTTAGCTAGACCCTGTGCACAACACCGTGAATAAGATAGACAACCCCCTGCCCTCATACGGCTCCTTATAGCCTGCAGGAAGGATCACAAAGCTATTAAACAAGTCTGTGCACACTAGGCCTGAGTGTCATAATTGGGACGCATAGGTACTAAGGGAGCCCAGAGCCAGGGGACCTAATCGATTTTAGAGATCAGCAAAAGCTTTCTCGAGAAAGTGACTTTTAAGCAAACAATTAAAAGACAACTAGGTGAAGGTGAGGGAGGCATGGGGAAAAGTGTTCCAGGCCCAGGGAAGAGCATGTCTGAAGGCCCAGAGGCCTCATTCCAGCTTTGAAAAGACAATATGGCTGAGACATTGAGTTCAAGGTGGAGAGTGAAGACAGAGCAGCCCTGCCCTGCAGGGAGCACAGGGAGGTGGTGGCCCTGTGAACCAAGCTGTGGAATCATGGCGCTATCCCATCCTAACCGCCTTGGGAAGTTTCTGAAGATTACATCGTGATTTGCATTTTGGAAAAATTCTCTGGCTGTGTTAGGAGGATTGAAGAGAAGTGAAAACCAGGGGCAAGGAAGCTGCACCAGGTATTCTGATGATCCCTGCAAAGTGCTGCTAGTGAGGGTGGAGAATAGTGGATTTCTCTGAGGGGCATTGAGGATTTAGGAAGGGAAGACTTGAGTGAGTTTGCGGTGAAGGAGGCGGGGAACAGTGACATTGCCTGGGATTCTCATTTGGGCAGCAGGGTGAGCATTAGTGAAACAACTTCTGAAAGCCTTTAGGAAGTTTGCCCCTGTGAAAGCTTATTTCTATCTGCTGGCCAAAGATCTGGAGGAACCCCACCCTCTCATTCTAAAAAGGAGATGCTAATGCAGATACAAGTGTTTTGGTATCTGAAGGTGGTGGGATTAGGCTTAATTCATCTTCCTTCTGTTCTCTTGTTTTTCTTTGCTTTACTTTTTAAAAAGGAGCTTTTTCTGTAAAGATGCAGCTTCTGTGTTATCTTCACATGAACATGTGGCTCAACTTACTCACAAGGTCAGGAGAGTTGGGCCCAAGTCCTATCTGCTAAGCCGAAGAAAAGATAATTCATCACCAGTGTAATTAAATGAGCTTTTCTAGAATATGTTAACTTCTCATCTAGGTAATATGAATCCAGACATAGTGGTTTCTGGTGTTTATTTTAATCTTGTATTGTCATTAACCACTTTGTTACATCGGTTACCCTTGGGTATTCTATGGAAAAGAATTTCTGTTGCTTTTTTTTTGAGGATTTAGGGTATTATGCCTGAGTGAATTGATTCATAGGGATTTTATTTACTCGTGCATTGTGTATTGCTCTGTATTTGTTCTCCATTTGGTTGAGCAGCTGTGTCTCTCTGTACAGCATTTACACACTGTTCACATGATGCTTGAGTACTTAGGTGTCAGTTTTTCATTATGCCCAGACGAGGTGCGTGGAAAACCTCCGGAACCGTTAACTCTAAGTTCCCAGTTACTAATAGTTAGAAAACCAGAGTTCTTGCGTTTTCATTAACACAAGGCCCTACATGCCAGCTCAGTTTACCACCTGCTAAGACTCCTAGATCTGCTGGAAAACGTGCTTTGGCAGTTCTCCAATCTTGCTAAAACTCATAAATAGATGCCTTTCATATGAAATGTATTAGGTTTGGCATATTGACACTGGAATACGTTATTCTTTTAGCAGTTGGACAAATTAAACTAAAATGATAGCTCCATTTTTTCAATGTAATAAAATGAGCATAATTGGGTTAATATCTTAATCTGGCAGTCAGGAATTAGATTGTGTACCCACAATCACACAGTTTCACTAGGGGAAATTATGTGTCTCCTTTTCCTTGTTCTCTTGATGACTTTCCTAAATGCCAGTAGCTCAGGGAGAGTTTGCTCAGAGTGACCGGGATCACCTGGGGAGCTTTCAAAACAGTCCTAATGTTGAGTCCTATCTCCCCCAAATCCTGATTTAGTTGGTCTTGGGTGCAGCCTTGGCATCTGGATTTTTTAAAGCTCCCAAGCGATTCTAATGTGCAGCCAGGGTCAAGAGGCAGTGTTCTCATCATGTGTGACAGACGGCGTATTTCCCTAAGGACTCTCTCCTCGTTCCTTCTCTCTCTTTTGTTTTCCTTAAGTCTGGTTCCCCTCTCAAAGCATGGTTCTGGGCTAGCAGACTAAGGCAGTTGGATTCAGATGGTTCCATTTTGTGCTCGGGTTGACCATATATAAATCTAAGGAGAGCACTGAAGACCACTGTCAGCTACCATGCAGGTCAGTCAGTTTGGCCAACTGCCCCTTTGGCACTTCCCAGCTCGCTGGCACACTTGTGCGTAACGTGACACTTATATTGACAAGGACTTCTGTCTAGTAAAGCCTGTCTCATTCCATAAGTGCTTTAGACTTGGCCTTTTACTAAAAATATATATTTTTTATTTTATACTTTAAAACAAATATTTAATATTGAGTTTAGTATCCAAATGTTTATTCATCAATACACAAAACAATATTTCACATCTCCTATCTTTGAACAAGATGACACATCAAAACATATGCTGGCGGCATGAATACCATAGTGCTTTTAGAACCCCATTTTCTATCCTCTTGTATAAAAGAAGTTCTTTTTCCTTTACAACTTAGTAGACATTGACTGGAAAAGTGATATTACTTACCCTCAGTTGATTTATTTTCGGGGTTGTAAATAGATTTAAAGCTTTGGTGAAAAACAGTGAGAAACATTCTAGCTATTAAAACTCTTAAGATATCTTTGCAATTAAAATGGATAACGGAATTTCTTGGCAGTCCAGTGGTTAAGACTCTGTGCTTCCACTGCAAGGGGCACAGGTTCGATCCCTTTTCGGGGAACGAAGATCCTGCATGCTGTATGGTGCAGCCAAAAAAAAAAAAAAAAAAAAAAAAAAAAAAGAAAAGGATGGCAGTTTCAAAGATTATCAGCTCAGAGGGTGGCCTTAAGTTTTAAGAAAATATCTCTAGAGAAGACATATACTGGTCTACAGCCCTACCACCCTGAACATGCCCGATCTCCTC
Organism: Lipotes vexillifer; assembly: GCF_000442215.2. Classification (NCBI taxonomy): domain Eukaryota; kingdom Metazoa; phylum Chordata; class Mammalia; order Artiodactyla; family Lipotidae; genus Lipotes; species Lipotes vexillifer. Next base: position 174,565 of record NW_006785089.1, read on the forward strand.
TGCTCTAAAGAAAACATATACCAGATGGAGTGGGGAAATTCACTCATCAAAAAATAAAGTGATTTTATTTATGAGTAATATTTGTATTTTATATTCATTTAAAATAAACTTTAGGGTATTTAAGCCTTTCTAACATGGTAGGTTTAGTTTACATTACCTTCTACCTTATGATAAACTCTGTCATTCATGATATGCCCTTACTCATTCTTCCTGCAGTTTGGGTAACCCCCTAGCTTGGCTTATGACACTTCCAGGAGCTATGGCATTGTAGAGTCTGGGAAGTTGAAATCTCTTCTCAATTGGTATTTTCAATGATTGTTAGGAAAACAATCGGACTTTGTTTCCTAGGTAAAATTTTCATCTAATTGAGGCATCTGAATATTTTGTTGAAAATACAGTCTTTCACTGTAAAACTCTATTTCAGTCTGTCACTAAGTTTGAGATCAGTATAAAACAAGCTTTTTTCAATCACTGGAAAAAGTTAAGATCCTCATTATAATTTTCCTTTGAAAAATAAAAATGTGCTTTGATAGAGCTTTTGATGATTATTACCATACACCCGTGGTACACGCATACCCGTTGTGCTCGTCTCCCATCCATGTCTTTGGTGGAGTTAAGAATTAATTCCAAGTTAGATTTTACCACATAGAATCTATGTACTTTAAAAATTTCAAAAACTATGCTGTCATTTTGTTACAATTAAGCAAATTACCTCACTTAGATTGTAATATGGAATTTGTCTTCTTTCTTTGAATCTTCTCAAAGTGTACTTAATGGCACAGCCAAACCACTGAAGAAATTCAACAGTGATAAATGGTTTTCTCGTGCCTTTCTATGTTCTATGGTTGTATTGTTGTAATATATCTTTGAATATGCAAAACATATTTTAGCAAAAAGGCACAAATTCTTGCTGTATGCTAGATTGTGTATATTGATTTTCCAGTGGCAAACATCTCCCTATTTATGACTTGTTGAATTTTTTCAGGATTTTTTTTTCTTTAAAAAGATTTAGGTTACGTGGTATTTCTTAGGATTAAGTTTATCTGCAAATAATACAAATTCTAAAATAATAGTGGCTTAAACAAGGTAGAAGTTAATTTTCTTATCCTTATGTAAAGTAAGTGCAGACCTAAGGAGTCCAGAGCTGATATGGTGGCTCAGCTGTCATCAGGGACCTGGGTTTCTGTATACTTAGCACGTGACTTTCATCCTCAAGGTCACCTCATGTTCTAAGATTTCTGCTGGATGCCCAGCCTCCCCATTATAAAGGAAGCCAGAAAAGGGGAGGAGGGTACCAGAAGAGCTGTTCTCTTCTTTATAACGAGTCTTTCTATAAATCCTACACATCACTTCTGCTTAGATCTCTTGGTCAGAACAAACTAACATGGCTATACCTTGCTTAAAGGGAAGCTTGGAATTCTAAAATTTTAGTTGGGTATATTACCATCCCAAATATATTTGTTTTTGTGTTTTTATTAAGGAAGAAAGGGAGAAACAATGTTTGAGAAGATAAGAGCAATCTTTGCCATGTCACTGCTTTTAGATGGTAATATTAGAAGACATGCTCAAAGTAAAAATATTCAAATTCAAAATACAAGTATTCATATTGTTTGTTGACAGAGTGTAAAAGAAGTGATATAAATAAAGTTGGTAAGGAACTTGCCATACTGACAGCTAACTATGAGGATTCATCTTTTAAAAGCTGGAAAATACAGGGCCAAATACTTATATAAAAATTTCTAACAATTATATGAAAAATTCTAAAATTTTTTATTTTTAGAAAGGTATAACCTTCCAAGACTGAACCAGGAAGAAATAGAAAATATAAACAGATCAGTCACAAGTAATGAAATTGAAACTGTGATTAAAAATCTTTCAACAAACAAAAGTCCACGACCAGATGGCTTCACAGGTGAATTCTATCAAACATTTAGAGAGGAGCTAACACCCATCCTTCTCAAACTCTTCCAAAAAATTGCAGAGGAAGGAATACTCCCAAACTCATTCCATGAGGCCACCATCACCCTGATACCAAAACCAGACAAAGATACTACAAAAAAAAGAAAATTACAGACCAATATCACTGATGAACATAGATGCAAAAACCCTCAACAAAATACTAGCAAACAGAATCCAACAATGCATTAAAAGGATCATACACCATGATCAAGTGGGATTTATCGCAGGGATGCAAGGATTCTTCAATATATGCAAACCAATCAATGTGATACACCATGCTAACAAACTGAAGAACAAAAACCATATGATCGGGCTTCCCTGGTGGCACAGTGGTTGAGAGTCCGCCTGCCAATGCAGGGGACACAGGTTCGTGCCCCGGTCCGGGAAGATCCCACATGCCGCGGAGCGGCTGGGCCCGTGAGCCATGGCCAATGAGCCTGCGCGTCCAGAGCCTGTGCTCCGCAACGGGAGAGGCCACAACAGTGAGGGGCCCACATACCACAAAAAAAACAAAAAAAACAAAAAAACCCATATGATCATCTCAGTAGATGCAGAAAAAGCTTTTGACAAAATTCAACACCCATTTATGATAAAACCTCTCCAGAAAGTGGGCATAGAGGGAACCTACCTCAACATAATAAAGGTCATATATGACAAACCCACAGCAACATCATTCTCAATGGTGAAAAACTGAAAGCATTTCCTCTAAGATCAGGAACACGACAAGGATGTCCACTCTCACCACTATTATTCAACATAGTTTTGGAAGTCCTAGCCACGGCAATCATAGAAGAAAAGAAATAAAAGGAATACAGATTGGTAAAGAAGAAGTAAAACTGTCACTGTTTGCAGATGACATGATACTATACACAGAGAGTCCTAAAGATGCCACCAGAAAACTACTAGAGCTAATCAATGAATTTGGTAAATTTTCAGGACACAAAATTAATGCACAGAAATCTCTTGCATTCCTATACACTAATGATGAAAAACCTGAAAGAGAAATGAAGGAAACACTCCCATTTACCATTGCAACAAAAAGAATAAAATACCTAGGAATAAACCTACCTAGGGAGACAAAAGACCTGTATGCAGAAAACTAGAAGACATTGATGAAAGAAACTAAAGATGATACGAACAGATTGAGAGATATACCACATTCTTGGATTGAGAGAATCAACATTGTGCAAATGACTATACTACCCAAAGCAATCTACAGATTCAATGCAATCCCTATCAACCTACCAATGGCATTTTTCACAGAACTAGAACAAAAATTTCACAGTTTGTATGGAAGCACAAAAGAACCCAAATAGCCAAAGCAATCCTGAGAAAGAAAAACGGAGCTGGAGGAATTAGGTTCCCTGACTTCAGAGTATACTACAAAGGTACAGTAATCAAGACAGTACGGTACTAGCACAAAAAAAAAAATATAGATCAATGGAACAGGATAGAAAGTCCAGAGATAAACCCATGCACATATGGTCACATTATCTTTGATAAAGGAGGCAAGTGTATACAGTGGAGAAAAGACAGTCTCTTCAATATGTGGTGCTGGGAAAACTGGACAGCTACATGTAAAAGAATAAAATTAGAACACTCCCTAACACCATACACAAAAATAAACTCAAAATGGATTAGAGACCTAAATGTAAGACTGGACACTATAAAACTCTTAGAGGAAAACACAGGAAGAACACTCTTTGACATAAATCACAGCAAGATGTTGTTTGATCCACCTCCTAGAGTAATGGAAATAAAACCAAAAATAAATGGGACCTAATGAAACTTAAAAGCTTTCACAAAGCAAAGGAAACTACAAGCAAGATGAAAAGAGAACCCTCAGAATGGGAGAAAATATTTGCAAACGAATCAACGGACAAAGGAATAATCTCCAAAACATATAAACAGCTCATGCAAGATCTTTTTTGATCCACCTCCTAGAGTAATGCAAATAAAAACAAAAATAAACAAATGGGAGCTAATGAAACTTAAAAGCTTTTGCAAAGCAAAGGAAACTAGAAACAAGACGAAGAGACAACCCTCGGAACGGGAGAAAATATTTGCAAATGAATCAATGGAAAAAAGGATTAATCTCCAAAATATATAAAGAGCTCATGCAGCTTAATAGTGAAAAAACAAACAACCCAATCCAAAAATGGGCAGAAGACCTAAATAGAGATTTCTCCAAAGAAGACATACAGATGGCAAAGAAGCACATGAAAAGCTGCTCAACATCACTAATTATTAGGGAAATGCACATCAAAACTACAGTGAGGTATCACCTCACACCAGTTGGAATGGACATCATCAGAAAATCTACAAGCAACAAATACTGGAGAGGGTGTGGAGAAAAGGGAACCCTCTTGCACTGTTGGTGGGAATGTACATTGATGCAGCTACTGTGGAGAACAGTATGGAGTTTCCTTAAAAGACTAAAAATAGTATTACCATATGACCCAGCAATCCCACTACCGGGCATATACCCAGAGAAAACCATATTTCAAAAAGACACATGCACCCCAGTGTTCATTGCAGCACCGTTCACAATAGCCATGTCATGGAAGCATCCTAAATTCCCATCAACAGACAAATGGATAAAGAATATGCGGGACATATATACAATGGAATATTACTCAACCCTGAAAAGGAACAAAATTGGGTCATTTGTAGAGTTGTGGATGGTTCTAGAGACTGCCATACAGAGTGAAGTAAGTCAGAAAGAGAAAAACAAATATCGTATATTAATGCATATATGTGGAACCTAGAAAAATGGTACAGGTGAACCGGTTTGCAGGGCAAAAATAGAGACGGAGATGTAGAAAACAAATGTATGGACACCAAGGGGGGAAAGTGGTGGGGTGTGGGGTGGGGATGGTGTGATGCATTGGGAAATTGGGCTTACATATATACACTAATATGTATAAAATGGATAACTAATAAGAACCTGCTGTATAAAAAAATAAAATAAAATTCAAAAAAATATCTAAAATTTGTTTATACACTAATCTCTTGTCTGGCAACTTCCTTTATTCAGGACCTCTGTAAGAGAAAAAAGGGGGTTGTGTATTTGGTCCAGAGTAATTTCAGCCAATCTTCAAAGACAATCTGGAGTCATGAACAATTAGAAAATTCTGAAGACCTCAGAAAATATTAGGCTCGTCATGAGTACTGAAGACTGTATTCTTTAACACTATGCAGAATTCTTGGGAGTCAGCAACCAGTAGCAGATAATGAAAAGGTGCTAAGTGTTCTGGTTGTTATGAACAGATCACCCCAAAACTTAGTGGCTTAAAACAACAACAGTTACTTATTTGCTCACAATTTTGCCACTTGGACAGGCTCAGTGGGATGGCTTATCTCTGCTCCACTTGGCATCGGATGGGGTGGCTCAGTTGCTGGGACCGAAGATCCTCTTCCATGATGGTTCATACACGTAGCTGGCAGGTCAGTGCTGGCCAATGACAGGGGTCTCAGGTCTCCTCCCGTGGCCTCTCCACATGGCCAGGTTGGCCTTCTCACACAATGGCAGCTGATTTCAAAGAGGGATCATTTTAAGTGTGAGCATTCTAAGAGGGAAAGTTCCAATGTAGAGGCACTTATGAAGCTTCTGTTAATGTCCCATTGGCCAAAGCTAGTCCCATGACAAAGGCCAGAGTCCAAGTGGGAGGGACTACAAGTGGGTGTGTAAACAGCAAGAGGTGTGATTCCTTATGGGGTCACCAAAATAAGTAAACTTTCTGCCTGCCACAGAAAGTTCTAAGAGGGAAGAAAACAATAGCCACTATTTATTGAGTCACTACTGTAACAGGGAAGAGCCAATTTTGACTCCATATTTGTATCTGTTTCTTTGACTTTAGCCTTTGCTCTTTGTTGCTTTTGTTATTATAATCATACATAATGGCCTGCCTCAGGGAATGCTACCCCCCTGTGAATGGCTGCAAGAAAGAAGAAATTAACAGGTCCCCTCCAGGAGGCTGGCCATTCCAGGAGATGTTTTGCAAGACTGATGGCCCCTTTTACTTTATTTCCTCCCCACCTCTCCCTCTCTCTTCTCCCTTTTTACTTTACATCCCTCTCTGATTCTATAAAAGAAACTGGCATCCAGACCCCATAAGATATTTGGGGGGGGGGACCCTAGTCCTCCATCTTCCTGGCCTGCCGGCTTTCCAAATAAAGTCGTATTCCTTGCCACAACCCCTCATCTCCCGATTTATTGGCCTGTTGTGGGGCAAGCAGAGCGAGCTTGGACTCAGTAACACTACCATGTGACAATTACTCTCCTCAATGACGCAATTGCCCTGCAAAAAAGGTATAATTTGTCCCATTTTTCAGGTAGGAAAAATGAGATTCAAAATGTTTTCATTGACCTGTACGATGTCACAGAGCTCTAAGGAGTGGGGCCGGTATTCCAGCTCTGCTTTGAATGCCTCCAAAGTCTTTCCTTTTTCCATAGCCCTCAGCTGCCTTCTTAACCAGTTGGTCCTTTGTAACTGTCATGTCTGCCCTGTGTGTTTTTACTCTGAGCACAGCAAAAGGCTTGGCACCTGATACGTTGTTGTTCATTTTTCTGAATTGAGGACAAGAGAAAGAGACTCCTAGACATTCTAATTAACCGAGAGCTCCTTGTGCCACAGAGATGTCTCACAGTGAGAGCCGTAAAAGGAAAGCACGGGCGGCGGGGCTAGGCAAGAGGCTGGTTCCTTTGTGCTCTGCCCCATTGCAAGCTCTTGCTTCTGAGCAAATCTGACCAGTGATAACAACCTCTAAAGTCTTTTCTAGAAAGCCCTCCGTGTTGATACTCTTTTCCTGAAATACAGACTTGTAACAGAGGAATAAGAAATATGGTATTTTCTAATACTTTTTAATTGGTGTGTTTCAGATATCACAGCTTTGACTAGAACCTCCTTGTCAAAATAAGCATGGGTAATGCACACGGCCATGAGATTCCATTCTTTATATTTAAAGTAGCATCAAGATTGTCCTTTTCCTTCACAGTTTGGCAGATTAGAGTTCCCTTTTAAAATGGGAGAAGTTAGTTACTTATCAAAGCATTTGATTAATTAGCTAGACCTGTCAGGCCAAACAGAGCTAGCCAAGTCTTTTAAATCTCTTAATATGAGCCAATTTTCACAATAACCTGTTTTGTTCATGGCCTCCACGTTTTAAATTCATGCTCATTAGTGACCTGGTATTTGGGCTTGTCTGAAAGGAAAGCATTCGACGTGTTAAACAGGGCTCATTATAGCTTATAGGTTTTCGAATGGGGATTCCTGTGCACAAAAGACTGCCCTCCTGTTTTCCTCTGAATTGCTAATTGGACCTTCACCTTGTTTTTACAAGCAAGGGCTAAACTTCAATAAGGAGGCAAGCTTTTATAATGTCACAGTTTGGGGTTTGTACTGCAGAGTTGGTGACCTATCATTATCAATACAGATGTGCAACTAAAGTAAAGCATGCATTTGGTTTTGTTGGAGACAATAAAAATAATGACTGCTTTTAAAACTAGTAAAACACTGAACTTGATGGAAAGAGAAATTCTTAGAATATATCACCCTGCAATAGCTCAGTTCCCTGAGTCATAAAGTACAACCATCAAACACTCAGGAATAAACACCCGGTAGTTAAAAAATAAATGAAACACAACTCCGAACCCACAGTACCCCTCACTGACTTATAAGGAAATAGATTTCTTATACTCCCAAAGAGATGCATGTATTACTCCCCAAGGGTTTAGCGTCATCATTGTATATCATACAAATGTCCCTAATAGAAATTCGTTTTGAATTTGCCTTGGTTAAAATAATCTTCTATTTTGGTGTATAGTTTCAATTTGTTTTAAAGCACCGTTTGTATTACTTGAAGTAATACTTTTCCTCACTTTCATTTTATTTTATTTTCTTACAAAATTTACAGTTTATTTCCAATTACTCCAGACCCTAATAGTCTATTTTGCTTTTGGCAGAGTGCGTGTATCTGTTGAATTGCATTCTGATTGTTGGATTTATTTCCAATGAATGTCTCTGCAACTACTTCTTTTGGTGGCAAAACAAAAGGACTTTCCTGTTTAGGACCTTCAGGTTGCATTTGTAACCTGTCCCTACAATCAACCCTCTTAATAAGCTAAGTGTCCTAATTAATTCACTGTACCCTATGATTTAACTACTTATGGTTGTGACTCGTTGAAATGCTGATAAACTAGTTCCTATTGGTCTTAAAAGAAATAATTTTTCTGGCAGTGTTATCAGGTTTCTTTTGTTTTTTTTTTAACATCTTTATTGGAGTATAATTGCTTTACAATGGTGTGTTAGTTTCTGCTTTATAACAAAGTGAATCAGCTATATATATACATATGTCTCCATATCTCCCCCCTCTTGTGTCTCCCTCCCACCCTCCCTATCCCACCCCTCTAGGTGGTCACAAAGCACAGAGCTGATCTCCCTGAGCTATGTGGCTGCTTCCCACTAGCTATCGATTTTACATTTGGTAGTGAATATATGTCCATGCCACTCTGGCACTTTGTCCCAGCTTACACTCCCCCCTCCCCGTGTTGTCAAGTCCATTCTCTAGAAGGTCTATGTCTTTTTTCCCATCCTGCCCCTAGGTTCTTCAGAATTTTTTTTTTTTTTAAGATTCCATACGTATGTGTTAGTAAACGGTATTTATTTCTCTCTTTCTGACTTACTTCACTCTGTATGACAGTCTCTAGGTCCATCCAACTCACTACAAATGACTCAATTTCATTTGTTTTTATGGCTGAGTAATATTCCATTGTATATATGTGCCACATCTTCTTTATCCATTCATCTGTTGATGGACACTTAGGTTGCTTCCATGTCCTGGCTATTGTAAATAGAGCTGCAATGGTTTTCTCAGGATATATGCTCACTAGTGGGATTGCTGGGTCGTATGGTAGTTCTATTTTTAGTTTTTTAAGGAACCTCCGTACTGTTCTCCATAGTGGCTGTATCAATGTACATTCCCACCAACAGTGCAAGAGGGTTCCCTTTTCTCCACACCCTCTCCAGCATTTGTTCTTTGTAGATTTTTTGATGATGGCCATTCTGCCTAGGGTGAGATGATACCTCATTGTAGTTTTGATTTGCATTTCTCTAATGATTAGTGATGTTGAGCATCCTTTCATGTGTTTGTTGGCAATCTGTATATCTTCTTTGGAGAAATATCTGTTTAGGTCTTCTATACATTTTTGGATTGCGTTCTTTGTTTTTTTGATATTGAGCTACATGAGCTGCCTGTAAATTTTGGAGATTAATCCTTTGTCATTTGCTTCATTTGCAAATATTCTCTCCCATTCTGAGGGTTGTCTTTTCATTGTGTCAATGTTTCCTTTGCTGTGCAAAAGCTTTTAAGTTTAATTAGGTCGCATTTGTTTATTTTTGTTTTTATTTCCATTTCTCTAGGAGGTGGGTGAAAAAGGATCTTGCTGTGATATATATAATAGAGTGTTCTGCCTATGTTTTCCTCTAAGAGTTTTATAGTGTCTGGCCTTACATTTAGGTCTTTAATCCATTTTGAGTTTATTCTTGTGTATGGTGCTAGGGAGTGTTCTAATTTCATTCTTTTACATGTAGCTGTCCAGTTTTCCCAGCACCACTTATTGAAGTGACTATCTTTTCTCCATTGTATATCCTTGCCTCCTTTGTCATAGATTAGTTGACCATAGGTGCGTGGGTTTATCTCTGGGCTTTCTATCCTGTTCCATTGATCTGTATTTCTGTTTTTGTGCCAGTACCATACTGTCTTGATTACTGTAGCTTTTTAGTATACCCTGAAGTCAGGGAGTCTGATTCCTCCAGCTCCGTGTTTTTCCCTCAAGACTGCTTTGGCTATTCGGGGTCTTTTGTGTCTCCATACAAATTTTAAGACTTTTTGTACTAGTTCTGTAAAAAATGCCATTAGTAATTTGATAGGGATTGCACTGAATCTGTAGATTGCTTTGGGTAGTATAGTCATCCTCACAATATTGATTCTTCCAGTCTAAGAACATGGTATATCTCTCCATCTGTTGGTATCATCTTTAATTTCTTTCATCAGTGTCTTATACTTTCCTGCATACAGGTCTTTTGTCTCCTTAGATAGGTTTATTCCTAGGTATTTTATTCTTTGTGTTGCAGTGGTAAATGGGAGTATTTCCTTAATTTCTCTTTCAGATTTCTCATCATTAGTGTATAGAAATGCGAGAGATTTCTATGCATTAATTTTGTATCCTGCTACTTTACCAAATTCATTGATTAGCTCTAGTAGTTTTCTGGTGGCATCTTTAGGATTCTCTATGTATAGTATCATGTCATCTGCAAACAGTGACAGCTTTACTTCTTCTTTTCCATTTTGGATTCTTTTTATTTCTTTTTCTTCTGTGATTGCTGTGGTTAAAACGTCCAACACTATGTTGAATAATAGTGGTGAGAGTGGATAAGCTTGTCTTGTTCCTGATGTTACAGATAATGGTTTCAGTTTTTCAAAATTGAGAACCATGTTGGCTGTGGGTTTGTCATATATGGCTTTTATTATGTTGAGGTAAGTTCCCTCTATGCCTACTTTCTGGAGAGCTTTTATAATAAATGGGTGTTGAATTTTGTCAAAAGCCTTTTCTGCATCTACTGAGATGATCATATGGTTTTCCTCCTTCAGTTTGTTAGTATGGTGTATCACATTGACTGATTTGCATATATTGAAGAATCCTTGCATTCCTGGGATAAACCCCACTTGATCATGGTGTATGATCCTTTTAATGTGCTGTTGGATTCTGTTTGCTAGTATTTTGTTGAGGATATTTGCGTCTATGTTCATCAGTGATAATGGCCTGTAGTTTTCTTTCTTTTTGACACCTTTGTCTGGTTTTGGTATCAGGGTGATGGTGGCCTCATAGAATGAGTTTGGGAGTATTCCTTCCTCTGCAATTTTTTGGAAGAGTTTGAGAAGGATAGGTGTTAGCTCTTCTCTAAATGTTTGATAGAATTCGCCTGTGAAGCCATCTGGTCCTGGGCTTTTGTTTTTGGAAGATTTTAAATCACAGTCTCAATTTCACTGCTTGTGATTGGTCTGTTTATATTTTCTATTTCTTCCTGGTTCAGTCTCAGAAGGTTGTGCTTTTCTAAGAACTTGTCCATTTCTTCCAGGTTGTCCATTTTATTGGCATAGAGTTGCTTGTAGTAATCTCTCATGATCCTTTGTATATCTGCAGTGTCAGTCGTTACTTCTCCTTTTTCATTTCTGATTCTATTGATTTGAGTCTTCTCCCTTTTTTTCTTGATGAGTCTGGTTAATGGTTTATCAATTTTGTTTATCCTCTCAAACAGTCACTTTTAGTTTTATTGATCTTTGCTATTGTTTCCTCATTTCTTTTTCATTTATTTCTCATCTGATCTTTGTGATTTCTTCCTTTCTGCTAACTTTGGGCATTTTTTGTTCTTCTTTCTCTAATTGCTTTAGATGTAAGGTTAGGTTGCTTATTTGAGATATTTCTGGTTTCTTGAGGTAGGATTGTATTGCCGTAAACTTCCCTCTTAGAACTGCTTTTGCTGCACCCCATAGGTTTTGGGTTGTCGTGTTTTCATTGTCACTTGTGTCTAGGTATTTTCTGATTCCCTCTTTGATTTCTTCAGTGATCTCTTGCTTATTAAGTAGTGTATTGTTTAGCCTCCATGTGTTTGTATTTTTTACATGTTGTTTCCTTTAATTGATATCTAGACTCATAGCATTGTGGTCAGAAAACATACTTGATACAATTCCAATATTCTTAAATTTACCAAGGCTTGACTGGTGACCCAAGATATGATCTATCCTGAAGAATGTTCCATGAGCACTTAAGAAGAAAGTGTAATCTGATTTTTTTGGATGCAATGTCCTATAAAGATCAATTAAGTCCATCTTGTTTAATGTATCATTTAAATCTTGTGTTTAATTATTAATTTTCATTTTGCATGATCTGTCCATTGGTGAAAATGGGGTGTTAAAGTCCCCTACTATGATTGTGTTACTGTCGATTTTCCCTTTTATGGGTGTTAGCATTTGCCTTATGTATTGAGGTTCTCCTATTTTGGGTGCATAAATATTTATAATTGTTATATCTTCTTCTTGGATTGATCGCTTGATCATTAGGTAGTGTCCTTCTTTGTCTCTTGTAATAGTCTTTATTTTAAAGTCTTTTTTGTCTGATATGAGAATTGCTACTTCAGCTTTCTTTTGATTTCCATTTTCATGGAATATCTTTTTCCATCCCCTCACTTTCAGTCTGTATGTTTCCCGAGGTCTGAAGTGGGTCTCTTTTAGACAGCATATATACGGGTCTTGTTTTTGTATCCATTCAGCCAGTCTGTGTCTTTTGGTAGTAACATTTAATCCATTTACATTTAAGGTAATTATCGATATGTATGTTCCTCTTACCATTTTCTTAATTGTTTTGGGTTTTTTATTGTAGGTCTTTTCCTTTTCTTCTGTTTCCTGCCTAGAGAAGTTCCCTTAGCATTGGTTGTAAAGCTGGTTTGGTGGTGCTGAATTCTCTTAGGTTTTGCTCGTCTGTAAAGGTTTTAATTTCTCCATCGAATCTGAATGAAATCCTTGCTGGTTAGAGTAATGTTAGTTGTAGGTGTTTCCCTTTCATCACTTTAAATATGTCTTCCCCTCCCTCTGGCTTGCAGTTTCTCCTGAAAGATCAGCTGTTAACCTTATTGGGTTTCCCTTGTATGTTATTTGTTACTTTTCCCTCGCTACTTTTAATATTTTTTCTTTGTGTTTAATTTTTGAAAGTTTGATTAATATATGTCTTGGCATGTTTCTCCTTGGATTTATCCTATCTGGCACTCTGTGCTTCCTGGACTTGATTGACTATTTCCTTTCCCATATTAGGGAAATTTTCAACTATAATCTCTTCAAATATTTTCTCAGTCCCTCTCTTTTTCTCTTCTTCTCCTGGGACCCATATAATTCGAATGTTGGTCCCTTTAATGTTGTTCCAGAGGTTTCTCAGACTGTCCTCAGTTCTTTTCATTCTTTTTTCTTTATTCTGCTCTGTAGTAGTTATTTCCAGTATTTTATCTTGCAGGTCACTTATCTGTTCTTCTGCCTCAGTTATCTTGCTATTCATTCCTTCTAGTGAATTTTTCACTTTATTTATTGTGTTGTTAATCATTATTTATTTGCTCTTTAGTTCTTCTAGGTCCTTGTTAAATGTTTCTTGTGTTTTCTTCATTCTATTTCCAAGATTTTGGATCATCCTTACTATCATTACTCTGAATTCTTTTTCAGGTAGACTGCCTATTTCCTCTTCATTTGTTTGGTCTGGTGGGTTTTTACTTTGCTCCTTCATCTGCTGTGTTCTTCTCTGTCTTCTCATTTTGCTTCACTTACTGTGTTTTTGGTCTCCTTTTTGCAGGCTACAGATTCTTAATTCCCGTTGTTTTTGGTGTCTGCCTCCAGTGGCTAAGGTTGGATCTTGGGTTTTGTAGGCTTCCTGGTGGAGGGGACTAGTGCCTGTGTTCTGGTGGATGAGGCTGGATCTTGTCTTTCTGGTGGGCATGACCGTGTCCAGTGATGTGTTTTGGGGTGCCTGTGACCATAGTATGATTTTAGGCAGCCTCTCTGCTAATGGGTGAGGTCGTGTTCCTGTCTTGGTAATTGTTTGGCATAGGGTGTCTAGCACTGTAGCTTGCTGGTTGTTGAGTGGGGCTGGGTCTTAGCGTTGAGATGGAGCTCTCTGGGAGAGCTTTCACCGTTTGATAGTACATGGAGCTCGGACATCTCTGGTGGACCAGTGTGCTGAATTTGGCTCTTCCATCTCCGAGGCACTGGCCTGACACCCAGCTTGAGCACCGAGACCCTGTCAGCCACATGGCTCAGAGGAAAGGGGAGAGAGAAAGAAAGGAATGATATAAAAAGAAATAAAGTTATTAAAATAGAAAATTTTTAAAAATTATTAAAAATAAAAAATTTTAAAGTAATACAATAATAGAAAAAATCAAAAAGAGAGAAAGATCAACCAAACCACAAAAGAAATCCACCAATGATAACAAGTGCTAAAAACTATATTAAAAAAGAAAAAAAAAAAAAGGACAGACAGAACCCTAGGACAAATGGTAAAAGCAAAGCTATGCAGACAAAATCACACAAAGAAGCACACACCTACACACTCATGAAAGGAGAAAAAGGAAAAATATACATATACATATATATATATATATATATATATATATATATATATATATATATATCTGTTGGGAAGTCTGAGGTCTTCTGCCAGCATTCAGTAGGTGTTCTGTAGGAGTTCTTCCACATGTAGATGTATTTCTGATGTATTTTTGGGGAGGAAGGTGGTCTCCACATCGTATTCCTTCGCCATCTTGAAGGTGTCTCCTGTTATCAGTTTTAAAAATTCAGATTTCTTACATTTGAGGTTAGCAAATTCAGCAGACAGCCTAAATGCTGCATCACATTAATGAGTCCTGGAAGCTGCTGGTGTTAAAAGGAGTAAATTAAGGAGTCAACACTGCTTATTTGGGCACATTAGGATAAAATAGTATGAGAGCTCAGACTTAACAAAAATCGATTCAACACACGGAGTACACATCCATCATGGCTATGTTATGATGTCAGGCAGAGCAGCAACCCAGTTTTCTTTTATGAAGAATGCTACATTAGCATCCCCACATCCTTGGACGGCTGTGACATTTGCTGTTACAGAACTACTTTGAGGCAGCCACGGGGCCCTTGGGGACTACTCCAAGTACATTAAAAAATTAAGTTGGCATCAACTGACTTATTGAACTCTTTATTGATATCCTTGGGATTTGCTTGTCAATCTGCACAGTAGGTAGTCTCCTTCCATACAGACTGCATTAAGTAGGAGGTTGCAACAGTTATGTTGTTGATTCATGCAAATTAGTTTTTTCTATCCCATCCCCACACATAACAACAACAGTAATAAAAGCAGCTCGGAATTCCACCTTTGGCCTGGGCGTTTTCTCTACATGGTGTCTGGGCTTACTTCACAGTAAGCTCTAGGTAGATATTAGCCCTTCTCTGAGATTTTAAGCATTACCTCAGTGTCATAAACCAAAGCCCTTGCCATTGACCTCAGTTGTAGAAAAGATGTTTTAAATTTTCTTTTGACCTAGGTTTTGCACCCTGAGAGACTCTTCAGAGATTGTATTTTACAGATAATATAATAATTCTTTTTTTTAATTGAAGTATAGTTGACTTACAAGGTTGTGCCAATCTCTGCTGTATAGCAAAAGACTCAGTTGTACACATATAGACATTCTCTTTTTATATTATTTTCCATTATGGTTTATCACAGGATATTGAATATAGTTCCTTGTGCTATAGATAATGTAATAATTCTTGAATTCATCTTATTTTTATATTTGCACATTTCCCTTGCCAAAATAAAAAGTTGCCAGAACATACTCCTTGCTGCGGTCCCTCTCCAAAACTGTTGTCTTTAGTAAAGTGTTGGAGGTTAGATATTTAATTTCACAAGCCTACTTATTGATTTGCATTTGAATAAGATTTTAATTCTTATTAATAGTAGTTCAAAATATGTAACTAATTTTTTTTACATAATATCTAATATAGAAGACTTCATAATCTCATAAAGTAAAAAAGGATCATATGCAAGAATCATTATGCTCTACCCATGTTATTGTCATAATCCATCTTCCTGGCATCCTTTTAGTTTAATAATTTTAATTTTTTATGAAAGTAATGTTGGTCAATTCTAAAGCTTAGGAAAAATAGGAAAGCATAATGAAGAAAATAAAGATGACATATAGTCTCACAACTTAAAGGTAAGTCCTGTTAATAGTTGATAGCCCTTCAGAATTTTTCACCTATATTTTCCAATGTATCTATATGTATAAAGTTTTTCTGTGTGTGTTTTATGTATACTTAGTCCATGCAACTAATTTTGTGCTATTTTGGTACATTTTAAGGGTGTGCCATAATTTATTTAGTTAATTACCTGCTGTTGGAACTTAAGTTGATTCTGAGCTATTGTGATTGTAAACGTTTCTTTGACCATTCCTGAATACACAGCTTCTCTTTAAGAACGTGAAAGGTTATGAATGTTTAAATTTCAAACACATTACCCAAATACCCTCTAGAACACACCTGTGTAGGAAGTTGCCTGGTTCCCACTTTACTTTTGGGACTAACTTGAATGGCATGGTCTTTCATTTCTTCCATCAAAGCCATTTGCGTGCTTCCTGTTCACTAGGCTTTGTGCTGGGCCCAAGACACAGCAGTGATGTGAAACAGACAGCCCTGTCACTCTACTGGAACTTACCGTGCAGTGAGTGGAGGCAAATCTGAAATAAGTTGATTGTACAAGTGCCTTCTGGATGGAACTTGTATTATGAAGGAAAAGTTACAGGGAGTTTGAACCTGATCTAATGTGGGAAGTCAGGAAAGGCCTCCCTAAAGAAATGATATCTGACCCTTGAAAGGTGAGGTTGTGCATGGGATATAGTATATACTGTGTTACATCATGCTAGCAACGATTAGACATTACATTCCTACTGGGGAATGCTAGGTATGCTTTGGCATATTCTAAGTCAGGTTGTTTTTTTCTCTTTTATGGTTAGACAATAAAAACATAGTCTACAGAGTCTCTTTTCACTCCCTTCTCTTCATTTTGCTCACAATTACAATGATTAACATATGATGGTCCAGAACTGTTTTTTAAAGGGAAAAGTGATGCCCATGCTCAAAAGAGTTGCACATCACTGAGGTGGAGTTTTATCCTACAAGCAATGTATTCAGGTTACTTGGTGCCAAGTGAAGTTCCACTCCCAGTTGTCTAACAGTCATTTTTGAGGGTCTTAAGCAAAAAGGAGAGGACCTTGGAGCGCCATATTAGACTGTAAACAGTAATGCCTTTAAGTCTGACTTTTTCTCTTTGGACATATTCTACCCATCACTCTGTCCACACTCACCAAGGTCACTAGAAAGGGAACGAAAATGTGTGGACTTCGAATACAGTTTGACTTATATGATGCCAGAAACTCGCCAGAAACAAACCAATACTGTTTTTTGAATTAACTGACTATCTTTGTTTCCAGAAAATCATTTTTTTTAGTTAGTCTCAGCATTAAATTTCTATAGACAAAATCTTTGATTCTTTGTTAACTATTTCAAAATTGTACTTCTTACTGTATAAAACTATGCAAATATTATTTTCCTAAAAGTTCAGTTGAGTTAATCCTTAACATTGATGAATTGACACAGAATTGACTCATTGACATCAAATGAGTTTTATGTTAAATTGAATGAACACCCTTATATACGAGTCCCACAGAACCATAGCTATTTGGGTTTTTTTAATCCAAAGGAAAAAATGGCCTCTAAACATTGTTAATACAAATATCACCATTTAAGATGCAGTGGGTTGCTAGTTTTCTCTTTTCTCTGTGAAATATATGCTTGGTTGACCAGGATTCAGTGAAACCTCTCATTAGGGCACTACGGTTCATTAAGGCTTAAAGAGGCATCACTGAAATTTGAATTGGCCATGCTGTGATCGCTGGGCCACTAGGAATGGTAATCAGATAACATTTTGCTGTGTTCTTTACTTCTACAATGGTTTTAGAGCCTTTTTTTTTTTTTAACTTTAATGCTTAAGCTTTGTGTTATATAAAACATTGGCAAGCTTCTTAAGGATGGTATCTTTCTGCTTAATTGAAATTTTAAAAAAATTAGATTCTTATATAAAGCATTTGAATACCAAATTTGAATATGATGCCAGGTTTGTTTTTCACTTATTAGAAAGAGCATGTTAGTGTAATCTTTATTTCTATTTCATTTCCTTAAACCGAGTGAAATGCCTGCATGTTCGTATAGCACTAGAAAGATCAAGGAGCAATCTAGATATTGATTTATCGAATGTCCAATGTGCAGATTGAGAGAAACCACATTCATATGTAATAATTTAGTTAACAGTGGATTGAAATAAGGGTCAGATTATTAACTGGCAGGGAATTACCATATGCATATCATAGCCAGATCCACAGGGAAAGGACTTGTTTAACCTACATCAGAAAACAACTTGTCTTCAGGCATTTGAGGATCAGTAAATTTTCCATAGAAATATTTATTTTATCCAATGGGCCCAAGAAATCAACCTGCCTTTGCTTTGCTGGCTAGAGAGATGCCCTCATAAGTAATACATTTATCCTTTAAAAATATTCCTTTAGAAATAATTTGAACCGAAATCATCTGTACCTAGTCCAAGTGGCAAAGTATTTTTCTCTATATATACTGTTAAAACTCGGTGTTGGTTATTTTATCTGCACATTGTGCTCTGGGTGGTGGTTGTGAGCATGCCTCCCTGGGGTGGCCTTCATCTTACAGTACTGGAAACCTCACTCTGCTCACCTGGTTTCCCCACTCTTGTGTCTCCTCAGTGGAAGGAACTGGTGACCACTCTTAGCTCACCACCTACCAAAGGCCTAACAAAAAAATATGTGTCCAATAAATATTTGTTGGTTAAATTAACTTCTCTAGATTTCTGCCATCTAGCACAGTGCCTGACACAATTACATCCTTAATAGATGTCCTGAGTGAGTGAATGAATGTATGCATGAATGGGCGAATTTACCATTTTTTTGGTAAATATTTCCAATTTTATTGATGTGACTGATTGGAGGCATAATCCCAGACTTATAGGGAAAAAAAAAAAAGTTTAGAGAAAAGCTTTCAGTTATTCTGTTGGAATATCAGTGTAATATAAGACTTGTTTTTTGGCAAAATCACTTCCCAACACTCCTACTCCCCCTCACCCCCCCCCCCAAAAAAAAGTGATAAAATGCAATTAACTGAAACTTGGTATTTCTGTGTGGGAGATTTCTGTGGAGAGTGTATAAGTTAATGTGTATGTCTTTACTTATCAGTGTGTCTCAATTTCATTGATAATGTATTTTGAACTTTGAAAGCTATTTTACTCTTTGAATAACAAAGTTGAGAAATACATGTTTAGCAGGAATACACTGATTTACGAACAAATGATCAAATCACCTACATTTTCAGTCACATTATTATTATCATTTGTAAATTCCATAGTCTACCTTAAACTTAAATAAAGGAGAAAAAGTGAAAGCTCTACCATAATAATATTCAAAGTATGGCTTAAAGCTGACTGGTGGATACTTCTTACATGGTAAAGGGATGGACAATTTCATAGACTTTCATTTTTATAAAGTTCCAAGGGCTACTTACTAACAGTATTAGTAGTTACCTGCTAAGGCAATTCTTAAATTTAGTAATGTTTGCCATAAACTTAATATGATACTAAACTTTATGAAAATCATTTCAGAAGTTAGGTTGCCCTTTAAACCTCAAGTATGTTGCCAGTAACTAAACACGTGTAAACATCTAAGATAATTTTAATCCTCACAATTTTGGGAAAAGATGCTTTGTTAATGTCACACTGTCAGGCTGTTATGTGTTTGCCATAGTTTTCATTTTTTTGTTTTTCTTGCATTAAGTAGTGCATGGTACTATAGTACAAATGTAAGGTTCACACTGAACGGTTGTTTTATTCTTGGGGATGCACCCTGACTGTGCTTGGTCCCTTCAAGACCAGTGTTAACAACAGAAAGATGTTGAAGTCTAACCCCAAAAAGCCTTGAAAACTAATATGGATCTTTCCTGAAGGTCTTTCTGGAAGGCAGTGGTGAGAGTTGCATCAGACAAGAAGATGTAGATCCAGGCTTCCTAATACTCCCTCCTATTTAAACCTCTCTCTCTCCAGAGTTCCATGCCTACGGCCACCTGCTCTTCTTCTCTTCTCCTCTCTACCTCCCTCCTTTCCATCCCTCTATTTCTTCAAGTACTCTTCCTCTTAAAATACAATATTTTGGCCTGTCTGGTTGGCCTCTGACACTGTCCTGTTCCCTCCTCAGCCTGATCAAGTCAATGAAGACCAGGTAGTTATAGAATTAGTAAAGGAATGAAGCTCAAGGAGGTGAAGGGGAGTGGAGGGGAGGAACTATGAAAACATATAATGTAATTATTATAACTATCTTATTCCTGTCTGCGTCTTAGTTAAACATGGATTCTTGAAATAAAGCAGAATCAAAAATGTTGACGCGCTACCTTTCTTGGTTTGCATACCCCACAAAGCAGAGCCTGAGACAAGGATTTGGGTGCAAATAGTTTATTTGGTTACCATCCCAGGAAGTAGAAGTGAAGGGATAGGGAGTAAGTTAGAGAACAGGGCAAAACCCAACAAAGGATGTGTTCTTGACCTGGCTACCACTGAGGGCAACTGAGGCTCAATCCTGCTGGGGACCCTCTGAAGAAAAATGTAGAAGACATAGCCTCCCTCTAAACAGAAGTGTCCTTCTAAACAGCACTGTCCAATAGGACTTTCTGATGATGGAAGTGTTCTATGTCCACGTTATCCTTTATCATAGCCCCATATAACTATTGAGCGTTTGAAATATGACTAGTGTGACTGAAGAATTGGATTTTTAATTTATTTAATTTTAATTAATTTAAATGTAAACAGCCACATAATGGCTAACTAGGGACTACTCCATTGGACAGCACAGTTCTAAGATGCTCTGTAACTTCTATTCCATTTGTGAAGGTACCTAGGGGGAGGGATATTAACTGCCTTACACTTCCAATCCACCCAGTGTGGGAGCTAAGACATCTGCCATGGCTTGAGAGAAATTGCTGAGGAGGAAAAGTTGCAAGAAACACTGCCTTGGTGTGTGGAGACTATCCCCAGCAGCTGCAGAGCAAATCACCTCACAGACAGGCTGAGGGGGTCGGCTGGAGGTGCAAAATAGCTTTTATACTGCCTTACAGGGCACTGAAAAGGCAACAGTTTAGTACATTCACATCTGTTTTTATGATTCTGTATCTCAATTCACTTCGTAAAAAATTTAATTCTGGTAATAATTCCGAAGTTCTATTAATTTAATGCTTTGAAACTTTTACTATTTTCTGAGTAGCTTTTTTGTTTCTTTTAAAACTTTAATCATTTTAATTTTACTTTAAGTTAGTCACCAGGACAAAAGTGTCACCTCATTATTAAGTAGTATTTTACAGTGTTTTCAATTATTACATTTTGAAATGCAAGTAGAAAATGCTATTGCTTTACATTTTTATTTTCATAGAAGTGCATTCAAGTTAGTTTCAACCATAATAAAAACTACTTCAAGTTGTTTGTCACTAATGAATGCCATAGCTTTGTAAATCGTATAAGCTAAATAAAAATAGTATGATGAAAAAAATGTAGCAACTTCTAGTGACTCGAATTATAAAAAATGATGAGGCTCTATTTTCTTAAAGTTAGCTATAAACCATTCTATTCATATTCAAATTTTTTTAAATTGAATTTTCTGAGAAAATACTACTTGTCCCTAAAGAAATCCATCAAGCTCTAAAAATGTAGGATAAATACAGCATACATGAAGGTAAATAACACATTAGGGAGCTACTCTGCAGTAAAACACAAAATTTACTCTTACTTTTTGCATTTCGATGAAATGACTGTTTAAAGGCTAGGAATAAAGGCCAAAATTTGCATTTAAATGGAGATTTTTTTGTTTTTGTTTTTGCGGTACTTGGGCCTCTCACTGTTGTGGCCTCTCCCCCTGCGGAGCACAGGCTCTGGATGCACAGGCTCAGCGGCCATGGCTCAAGGGCCCAGCCGCTCCGCGGCATGTGGGATCTTCCCAGACCGGGGCATGAACCTGCGTTCCCCGCATCAGCAGGCTGACTCTCAACCACTGCGCCAGCAGGGAAGCCCTAAATGGAGATATTTTAAGAGGAAATGCTAACTTGTGACCTTTACCCTTGCCACTGGTGGGTTTTTTTTTTTTTTTTTTTTTAGGTGGAAGAATCAAATTTCAGAGAGAATACGAGAAGCGGAAATATATTGATAGGAAATATTTAGCATGACCAGCTTCTAGAGTAGTGTGAGTAAATGTTTTCATACCCTTAGAGGGAGGACAGATTGTGCTTTGTCGTGAAGCAATTCAGTCGCATAAAATGATGTTTGACAACAGTAGTGGGTAAGTGATTCCGATTGGTACATATCAGGGGTCCCCCATCACTGCAGATTCAGTGTAAGGGAAGAATTAAAATCATAAGGGACCAGTTAGGTGTATGTTGGAGATATAGGTTATTAAGTTTCTTCATTCTATGTATTTATTGTATGTATTTAAACATTTTAAGATACTTCAAAATATTTTAGGACATTTTTATAGTGGCAGAATCTTTAGTACTGCAATGTCTGCTCATTAACAACCAGAATCATTGGTTGAAATAACTTTATTCTACTGTCTTCTGGATTGTATTAGTCATTGTTAAAGCTCAGTGGATTTAGGGTAATAGACATTCGGGAGGCACAAATTTTAAATGTGCTTTAATGATTCTGCTCTGTGCATTGACTAGTTGTGTGTCTATGAGAATACATGCTTATTCGAGTGAGTGAATGATTAACAAAGAGAGATGGATTTGTTAAAGCTGGCTCTCCCCTTACTATGGTAAAATAGAACTAAATAGATGATTTGTTGAATTCAGTTTTGCTGTTGTATGTGAGTAAACTCCTTTATAACAACAATTTTATCTAAACTCTATCAATTCCTTGGTACTGTTGGATCTCCCACCATCTTTTTTTATTTATTACTTGGGCTTTGGACACATGAGGGAAAAGAGAGCCTTAGAACTCCAGATCATTCTGTGTGGAAAGGTTCAGGAATCAGGGTATAAGATAAGGTGGACACAGGAAGGCATGCATTTGAAACAGGAGTTCTGCTCATAAATGAAAGAACACGTGAAAGATGAGTTAACAACCAATCCAAGGTGAATCCAGGATTCTGTATCGGGCAGATAGACAGTAAGATCTAAGCCAACTGAAGTATCCTGTTTAGAGAAACACGGGCATCATGGAAGTTTGGTAGCCCTCATCTGGGCTCAACCATTGGGAAACTGATATGTAAGGTCTGGAATTCAGTTCTTGCTTCACTGGGAACAAGATCCAGACATCCAGGTTTTAAAAGCCCAAATGAAGGTGAGGGAAACAGCAGAGGGAATAACATAGGAGCTTAGTCCCTATGGAACTGAGTCAGGTGAACCAACCTGGTTGCAGGGGTCCAAGGTCAGTGTGTCACTGAGTCCGTTGTCACCTGCTCAGATACTGGACCAGAGTAATTTACTGCCATTGCTCTAGGAGGGGGCATTGTGCCATCCTCTTAGAAACTGGAACTGAAGAAGCCACTGGCCATTTCAATTCTATTTTAATCTTTTTTTACCTATTTCTTAGTACATGCCAGACACTGTGCTAGGCCCCATCACACATAAGATCTTGGCATTACTTGGAGCTAAGTACTATATGCCTTTGGGTAGCCTTTCCCTTGCATTGCTTCTTCAGGAAAATGTTAATATGTCAAATAACAACCTACAATGAAAGATTTTACCATGGGCTTTTCTATTTCTATTTTTGCCATACACACTTAGATCCTCAAATGAATATATTAATAGCAGAATTCCCCCAAAGGTGGATTGCTTATAATAATTAGACCAAAAAACAAAAACAAACAAAGAAAAAAGCTCCCCAAATCCATAAACACACAAAAGACTGAAGGTTTCCAACTCCAAAATATTTAGGAAATGGTAGGTTAAAAAGAGTTAGGTTATTTAAATGTTACTGCAGTGCATATCAGAGTCTTTCAGTTTGATAATATGAAGTGTATGCTGAGTTTCCCAAAATTATGGCCTGGGAGTAGTTTACATTGAATCATATTGAGAGATTACTCTCCTGTAGCACAAATTGCTTAAAATCCCAATGTCCCAGTTTCCTCCATTTCTGTCCTCAGGAAATATCCTCCATTTCTATCTTCAGGATAACTCAGGGAGGGATGCTGGATATGGTCCAGCTGGTTGTACTTCCAAAAAGGTAAAGACGAAAAGGGATCTACACAGAGGCCCCAAAGGAAATCAAGGCTAATAGAGAGTTCTCCCCTTATTACTCTATGTACTGTTCATTACTCTTCAGTACTCAAATGAATGAGTGCTGTCTATGAAGCCAGTATTCTTTTTTTGTTTTTTTGCAGTTCGCGAGCCTCTCACTGTTGTGGCCTCTCCCGTTGCGGAGCACAGGCTCCGGACGCGCAGGCTCAGCGGCCATGGCTCACGGGCCTAGCCACTCAGCGGCATGTGGGATCTTCCCGGACCGGGGCACGAACCCATGTCCCCTGCATTGGCAGGCGGACTCTCAACCACTGCACCACCAGGGAAGCCCCGAAGCCAGTATTCTTTAATCTTAAACTGGCAGCGAGTCTGAAGGGTTATAATTGAAATGTATAAAATTATAAATGCCATCCACAGGTTGCCCATACTATTTAATCAAATTCTAGAAGACAGAACTGACTACATGAACCCTCTCCTACTTGCATCCTAAGGATTAATTTATGGGTAAGAGGTCTGTAAAGGGTTGTTAATAGGAAATCAAACTTTTAGAGCTATCTCCTAACTTTTGGTGATGATGGACCATGAAACAGGATACCAGGTTGAATGAATCAGTTTGGCAGAAATATACATAGGGACTGAGAATTTTCATCCTTCAAAATCATGTCTGTACACAGGATGATGGATAACAAATATTAGATAGTCCAGAAATACTTGATGAAAGAATGAATGAAAATAGATTGTTAAAAATAAGCAGGTGTGCTTCAGAGAGTTCATAAAAGTTTTTCAAAATGGTAAGAGGAAATAGAAATCGTGATTTATTAGAAAAGTGTGATGGATTGGTCTATAAATTAGAGGTAGATTAATTTTTCCTTTTTATTCATTATTGATTCCTGAAGACTAAAGTGGAAAGTGTTTATTATATATGCATAATATCTAGAAAATAAAATTAGATTTTCAAAATGAACTTTGTCTTCCCAGGGACCACAGAACAGGCCATGGGTGAATTTCTTCATCAAGACAGAGGCTTACCATTAGGACATTTTTGATTGTCTAACAGACAGGAAATTGTTATATGATTAACAAATACGCTTGCCACAGCAATGGAAAAATTCAGATGTGCTTAGGAGCCCCCAGTGAGGATAATGATAGCTGAGTATATCCTTGAAAACAAACACAGCTCAAGTTTTTTGTATTCTTGTTATTTAACAAATTGCAGTGTGAATGGATATGTAACAAAGCCTTGGAAATGTGTTTCCTATTAGTAATTGCATTTCTTTGTAAATTACTGCCCTTAAGTACCGTTGAAAACCCCTGCCTTTATAATTCCCAAGATCAAGTGTCTGATATAATATTACAAAAGGGTACCTGAATAAGAGAAACCACTTCTTAATGGAATTGACCAGTCAACTCAATAAAACAATCATTTGGATCAGTTTTTTCCACTAATTAGCATTTTTTGATATGACAATTTATCTTGCTTTACATAGGACACACGATATCGATGCATTTCCCTGCATCATGCTCAACCAGGGAATTTAATTTGATTAGTGTGTTGAATATACTAAAGTATTATTTCCATCTAGACACATTCAGGCTCCATCGGGAGTTGTCAGAGTGTTGTTCTTGTTGTTTCCATGAAACATTCTATCCAAAATGATCACAAAGAAAGAACTAACCCCAGAAGGAAAAATAAAGACTATAGAGCACAGCCAAAACAAACAAGCAAGCAAATGAAAAGGACACACTGAAAAAGCGCTAAGTTAATACCGTGGGACAAAAATAATTAATAAAGATAAAATTAGGAAAATGGCTCAAAGCTTTTTTTTTTCCTACTTGGTGGGATTTCACTGTAAAGCAAATATCTTGTTTGAGTTATTTGCTCATATTTGTGTAAATATATATGTGTGTGTGTGTGTGTAATCTTTTGCCCATCTCTTTTGTCAGGAACCATTAAATTCCGTGCCCAGAGAGATGTTGTAAATCAGCTACTATAAAATTAGGGTATGCTAGAAACTCATAATTAAATGTATAAAATTCTTTTACAAGACCAAACAACAGTTCTACATTTTATGTTATATTAAAAACTGAGGAAACATCATTTGTGAAATCTAATAAGGCAGAACATTATTATGTTCATATTGAAAGTCTGATTTATCTGAATGTATTAAGGGTGCCTTGTGGAATATATTGTATTAGTTGACTAATTCTTGTCCTCATTAATGTTCTGAGGCAACTGTAACCCCTACAAGTAAATATCTATTCAAAATAATTTCAGAAACATTGTTTAATCATCACAGACAGAATATTGTTTGCTGTGTTACTGCAGATTAAATAGCATAAATTTACTTTTATATCCCTTAAAAAAAAGAATTTGAAAAGCAAATTAGTGAATGGCAGAGCTGTCACCCTTGATAAAGATGTTTCACATCTTTGGAGAGCTTAAACATGATACACTGAAGGGTGTTCACTGTGAGCACTAAGTGGTTTGTAAGATAAAAGAGAGAAACCAGAAGTGAGAAGGTTTCTATTACAAACCTAGTCATATCATGTAAAGGTATGGCATGGATTATATCCCACTGCCGCCCTTTCCCCTCCCCCTCATCTGCCAGAACTTCAGCTGTCCTCTGTGACATACAACTGAGCAGGAGACGTAGAATCACATTTTTCACAGGGATTTGAAATGTCTTTGTGGTCATGGTCTAGCAGTAATAGAAACCATATGCTGTGGGTCAGGAGGTAAGCTATCTTGAAACAGAAGAACCCATCCCTTGGCCTGATGACCTTGGGAAAGGTTCATTTCAATGCATTTTTCCTTGAAGTGATGTGGGGATTGTTTGGGCTACTTTTTCCTCTATGTCACCCTAAGTTGTGAGGGGGGTAACCACCTATTATCCATAAAGAGGATAGTGTCAGTGATAAGCAAATTGTTAATGGCAGTAGCAATAAAATTCTCTTCCAGGGCACCTGTTAAATGATTTGTTGTAGATTGATTTGCATTTCCCTTTGTGATTTTAAACTCCTTTTGGCTTCCTAATACTTTAAAACAGGAGTCTGATGGAATGAGAGATAGCATGTAAGAATTTGATTTAAGCTGAGTACTTTGTAGACATTCGAAAAGCAGCTTGCATCTTAAATTACATTGCCTTTGGAATGCCAGCATGTAAGACAAAGCAATATGATCTTGTAATGGCTGTCGGCCCATCTCCAGTTGACACACACATGTGAATTATATGGATTGGGTCACTTGAGGTTTCCCACTTCCCATAAAATAATGTTTATCATGGCCTGATGGAACTCAGAATTGGTCCCTAAGTAAGTTTTGCTCTAGTCTCTTGAAGTGATCCGTGAGCATGTCCCCTGAATTGACAGTGACTTAGAGGCCTTGGCAGTTTAAAATGCTGCTGGTGAGCAGTCATCAGGGGGCCAGTATTTTGGTACAATCCATAGTGAAATGAGGAGAACTGTTTTTTGTTTGTTTGTTTTATGTGGGTTTTTGGTTTTGGTTTTTTTTTTTTTTTTTTTTTTTTTTTTAAAAAATTTTTTAAGTTTTTCTTCCACTGCTGAGTTTTGATTATAGCTATAAGCAATTTTCTAAAATTGCGATAAGGGTTTATCAGAAATTTTCAATATCCAATTGATGAATCTCCAAACTACCACACATCCCATGTTCTCTGTTTCCTCAGATTGAAGGGGATAGTGAAAATGGTGAAAATGTGTCTTCCCTCCCCATTTCTTCTCAGGAATGTCTGTTACTCATCCCTCTACCTGCTTCTGCAGGGCTCATGATTTGAGGATAATGGGATATAAAATGTCTCTTAGAATCTCCATTTCAAACTAGCTTCCTGAAATGGTCAAATGACCAAGCTTTATACTTAACTCCCTACCATTCTTTTTTTTTTTTCTGGAGGTTTCCTCTCTGTGTACCTATTTGTGTCCAGGGAGACTGGGGAGGCCTGTAGTCAGTTCTCGCATCAGGCAGAACTACATACGTTAAAACTAAAAGAAAGAAAGGAAGATTGAGTTAAACTGGCCCTAAAAATATTGATGTTCCATCACTGGAAAGGTTGACAGGTTCTTTCAGAGGAAGGTCATTTTGGAAGCTTAAGAAACCTTTTTCACTTAACTCTAGTTTTCGCTTTTATGTAAGAGCTCATCACAGGTTTTCCCATACTATTTTATCATGATTCTGATAGGTTTCAGAATGAAGAATGGAACGCAGCTTAAAGAGTGCAGGGCTCGTGCAACGGCACTGCACTTTGAAATAAGCCAGGGTGATTTGTCTTCATCAGTTGTTCCGTAGTGGTGTTTCACTTCTTTTACTGCATGAAATAAAATCTTGTGATATTATTTCAAAAAATTCACTTGTAAATTTTAGGCCAAAACCATGAATGACTCTAAATGTTTTCAAAAATATTTAACAAATATTAGTTTAATTTTGTTTTCTCTACTGTTTATACTCTAAATATTTTCCTTTGACCAATATTAGAAATATTTCCATTGAAATCTCCAGACATCAAAACAACTGTGAAAACAGAGAATTGGTTATAACTAAATGACCAAATTTCTATAGGATAACTTCATCACATAGATAATGAAGAAATTATATAGGCATTCCTTTGAGACCTCCTCTAACAATCAAACCAGAGGTTTTGATTGAGAAATTCTCTTATTAATGTAGACTGAGTGAATGAACTAATTTCTTTGTAATGTTTTCTAATGAGAACTTCCCACTGATGTGAGGGCAAAGGGAAACCCCTACCATCTTCACTGTCATGAAAAAAAACAAAGAAATTATGGGTCTTTGAAATATTTCCCCTAGCTTTCAATACCAAGCTTAAAGTATTGGAGATCACCTGACATTTACCTTTCCAGTAGAAGTTTAAAAACAAAGGCAGCCCTGGGCTTCCCTGGTGGCGCAGTGGTTGGGAGTCCGCCTGCCGATGCAGGGGATGCGGGTTCATGCCCCGTTCCGGGAGGATCCCATATGCCGCGGAGCGGCTGGGCCCGTGAGCCATGGCCGCTGAGCCTGCGCGTCCGGAGCCTGTGCTCCGCAACGGGAGAGGCCACAACAGTGAGAGGCCCCCGGACCGCCAAAAAAAAAAAAAAAAAAAAAAAAAAAAAAGGCAGCCCTTGCCACATATAATATATTTGAGTGACAGTATAATACAGCTTTCTTAGGTGATCAGATAGAAGTATCTTGATGTTCTATTGAATTTCAGCTCTACCATTCCTCATCAGAGCAGTTACTGTAATACAATGTAATAAATGAAAGTTGAAATGGAATGATTATAAGTAAACTTGAATTTTGTCTTATTACCTGCCACTTAATAGTAAAACACCATGAAAGAAATTGCATCTTCTAGGCAATCAAGAAATATTCTATGATCTTGGTATTACTTACACCAAGGTTGATTTTAAGACTTTCCCTTTGGGTGGAGTTTTTTTTTTTTTTTTTTTAACATCTTTATTGGAGTATAATTGCTTTACAGTGTTGTGTTAGTTTCTGCTATATAACAAAATGAATCAGCTATATGTATACACATATCCCCTGGGTGGAGTTTTACAGAATAGAAATGATGTCATTTTTCCCCCTAGACATTAAGACATTCTATCAGTTTTCTTTTGATAAGTACCTTTCTTATAATCTCCGCAGAGCAGGAATCATGATCTCTGGGCATTTCACTGAAACACTCGTATTTAGAAGTATCTTCTTAAAATTGAGACCTGTCTTTGTTTTTTTCTTTTTGATTTGGTGGTATTCTTTTTTTTTTTTTTTTTTTTTTTTTTTTTTGGTGGTTTTTTTTTTTTTTTTTTTTTGGCATTATGCAGGCCTTTCACTGTTGTGGCCTCTCCCGTTGCGGAGCACAGGCTCAGCAGCCATGGCTCACGGGCCCAGCCGCTCGGCGGCGTGTGGAATCTTCCCAGACCGGGGCACGAACCCGTGTCCCCTGCATCGGCAGGCGGACTCTCAACCACTGCACCACCAGGGAAGCCCCAGTGGTGGTATTCTTTTTTGTTCTGTTTATAATACAACTAGGAAAGTATAAAATGTATGATGTTATTCTTTTTTAAAATTAATTAAACTATGTTGTTATTCTTTGTAATGCTTTACTACCAAGGCAGATATAGTAGCTTTAAAGATGGCATTGACAGGTTTTTAGAATCAGACCAGATATTTGTGTGCAATTAAAGTAGAAAATGACACCCTACAATTCTTGCGACATTTTTGAAACACTTTGGCTCTCCAAATTGATCTTTTTCTATCTCCAGAATTATTTTGTTTTTGGATCAATTATTTCTCTCAGAAACAAGAAATTGTTATCACTTGAAATGTTATCTATAATATGCTAACGTCTCTTCAGTGAAGCAGAAGTTCAACATCCAGTCAGAGCAGATGATGAGAGGAGATGAACTCCAGGAGATATGTCTGCAGCCAAATTTGGGCTGCATTGCCTGTCTTCACGGGAGGGCACCTGTGTGGTTGTTTCCTGTAAAATTCAATGGCCAGAGTGTGTGTGCCCACCTCTCTCCATTTGTACCATCAACACGTAAATCCAGGCTTTTATTATTTCATACCATGACTGTCAATGTGGCCTTCTCTCTGGCTTCTGGTCTACCAGTCTTAACTCCCCTTTTACCATCCCAACTCTGATCACCTTGCTAAATTTTCCTAAAACAACCATCTGATCATCTCATATCATGTTCTAAACTTTCCTTGTTTTTTTACTGCCTACAGAATATAAAAACTGAAGCTTGTTGCCTTATGGTTGGGAGAGAAAGCAGTTGCCTAACTTATTGGCCTCTAAAGGAAATATTAGAAGTTCTCTTTAAATTTACTTTTCTCATCCTTCTAAATTTGTATGTCTGTGTATATTTCATAACATATATAATTTACCAATGTATTAATACATAGATATAATTGATGAATAAATATACATATATTAGAGTATGCTCAAAATACATTTTACTAAAAGAACACACACACAGACACACACACACATTGTAGATCATTGATGTAACTTCTTTCTTTCCTTTCTCCTTTTCCACAGTTTGGGCAAGGCAGGTGTATTAAATCTGTCCTGTTGTAGACCCAGAACTAATCTAGACACACTCTTTAAGTCTGCTACAGGTGTTTAGATTTGCTTAGCATATCCTTTAGACTAAGGCAATTGGTAAATGTGGTCTAGCCATGTTTCACCTCTTTTCTTTCTGACTCTTTTTGTTCTCTTCGGAATATTTCAAAGGGGCTACCAATCAGCTTCTTCTGTCTAGCCTGGGCTGGCTCTTATTTGCTCATTCTCGTTAACTCCTTTACTGGACTCTTTATGCGTATTCTGGTCTGTGCATATTCTCTCCCATTCTCCCTGGTAGTTGTCTTTCTGTCAGTCGTAACCTATAGCACTATGTTTCGATGCTTTCAGCCGCACGCAGTCTTCAAACCCCAGGCACTCCATGATTATGTAGGGCTACAGGTACTACCAAGGCCACCACTGCCACATCACCAAGCTATCCTGCCCCCGGGCATTCACTTTACCTCTTATACTTCCTCCACTGCATGGAGACCACAGTGCTAATTCTGAGACCATCCTAGCTTTCTTCTTCATGGTTCACTCACTTTGATTATGAGTTGTTCTGGCACTGGGAGCTAAAAATGGCACTCCTGCCATGGTTTGAGGCTCTCGATATCCCATACTCTCTTCGCGGTAGTATAATGTATTTTTCTCCAAAATCTCAGTTGTCTGGGAGGCAAAGGTCTGGCTCAGAAAGGTTGATTGAAGGACAGCTCCTTAGGACACTAACTGCCCTGACTAGATCCTGTTTCCTTTTTTTTTTTTTCCACTTCAGTCTAAATTTATATACGTCCAGGCAAAAGGGATACACCTTTTTCTCAAGAAGAGAAGTATAAACAGACATTCCCAGGCAAACCGGTCCTTATGATTACTGTGTTTAAAGTCGGCCCAAGACAACTAACTGTCAAAAGGAACAGTAGAATATTCCTTCTGGAGTACCAGCAGAGGAAGGAGGGACTTCCGAAGCTCCCAATGCACTCCGCGTGAATGATGTCTGCATTCAAGTCCTGCATGGTTTGGCTATGTCTGCCTCCTTAAACTTATCTTCTATCTTCTCTCTCTAGCATTTCGGTCATTTTGAACTATTCTCCATTCCTAGACAGCGCCTACCTCGCTGCCTTTGTCCCTGGCCTGAAAAGCCTCCCCAGCCACCACCTACCTGTTGAAATCCTATCCATTCTTGCATACCTAGCTCACATAATAGTAATGATCATCAAACAGCCTCTGTTAACCATTTTCACCAAAAGTAAACTCTTTCTCATCAGATGCCCTGTGGCATTTATTTTGTGGCATTCTTAAGATAGCCTTATTGCATCCTGACTTGATGGTTATTCTTGTATAGTTTAAAAAAATTATTTCTATAATGCCTATCCTGCTAGTTCATAAGTTCTTTGAGGACAGTTTCTATGTTATATTCATCTTTGTATATTCCTGACTGCCTAGTTATAATGTTATTAATATATAGGAGGCACATTTGTATTTCTGGAGGGGATTATATGACTGAATGAAATGTTTCTTCTGATGGAATTTTTTAACCTAACACTGCTGAGAATTTTCCTGTCAGCAAAGAGACAGTAGTGTATCATTCTGACATTCCTTTGAGGCACATGTTTATTCAGTGTCCACCCTCTTACAAGAAGATATTTAATAAAAAAAGAAAATCGGTAGCTTGATTATATGCTTAGCCAAGAAATTTATTTTGCAGTTCTAAGGAAAATCTCCAGCAAACCCAATTACTCTCCCAGCAATGCACTTCAAAGGAGAGACGAATGCATTTCTTGTACAGAATTCTTGGATATGTTTGATCATTAGTCAGGGCAAGTAGTTTGACTTGAGGCTATTTACTCAGCAGGAATAAAAATTACAACATTGCTTC
>NW_006785089.1:207418-213917 GCF_000442215.2 Lipotes vexillifer
TGCTTCAACCAAGAGGAGTGTCCCATCCCTTCCCCAAGCAGAATTTAATTTGATCTGTCAGAGAAGTAATAGAGGTTTGCTATAGAAATGAGGCACGATCAGTAAGATTTGGTTGACTTTTGGGCTATTAAATGCTCCTTCCCCTCAAATGGCCTTTTTCAGGAATAATAATAACAGAGACACTTGTCACCCAGTAATTGACTGAGAACCTGAGAATTTCACAGCAATGGTTATTACTGAAACGGTTTTTTTCAGTTTGTTTTTCAGTCTAAGCCTTGCTCTTACACTTGTGTTTTTTTTTTTCTCTTAATACATGTAAGTGGTCTATGGCTGATATTTATTTCAACTAGGAAGTGCCACAAAATATTTTTGATGTAGTCAAAATATAATGTAATATCATTAGACTTCTAATTACAAATATACAAAAGTTTTGTGGATAAAATCAATTTATGAAAAAAATGGCTTTAAATGTTAACTTTTAAAAAATACTAAGTACCTATTGTCTTAGTGTGTATACTTAACACTTTCTGGGGAAAAAAATATTGCACATCGCCTTTCAACATGTAATTTTTCAGCATTTAAATTTTTAATTAAATTTAATTTCAGTTTATAAGGTGTGTATTACCATTTGGCACATTCTTCAGCTAAAATAATTAACAACGATAATTAAAACTTTCCATGCTTGATTTTCTTATCTCAGTTTTTTAGGAAAATAATGCTTTAAATTTATAGAAAATAAACTGGTATATAATCACAGATGCATTAGACAATATCTATTTATAATTTTTCACCATGCACAATGCTGAAAGCAAAATTATTTTTTAATTTTTAGACACAAGAAATATACGAAGAAAACACTGTTGAATCATTTGTTATTGGTTACTTTTAAAAAAAGGGTACAACTACTTCTGTAACATTAATTTTAAAAACTTAATTGCCATGTTCTAATGGGAGTGTAATGAGTTTTCCTCACAGTGAACTCTAATGAGTTTATGAACGGTGCTGCCATATTTATGGTAGAGGCTATGCAAATTTGATTCATGTTTATTTATGCATGCATTACATTTGGGAATATATTTAGGGACCATAAGGTTGATGGAGAATTTGTTACAGGAAAGAAAACTTATGAATAGGACTTCTTATCCCAGGAGTGGAATTAAGGTAAAATTAACAGAGAATTGAAGTTATCTTTGATCATGATTTTTTATTACATTTTTATTCACTTTGAGGAAGTGTTGCCTGCTTTTTTTGATGTTCAGCAGAGCAGTACAATGCAATATACAGAAGCATAATGTTGAATTTTCATAATAATGCTTGTGATGCAAATGAGGCACACTTCAAAAAGCAGGTTGATTAGCATTTCTTGGTAAGGTGACAGTCCCCTCTTTTTTAAAATTTCTGTTCATTAGTTTTATCGGTAGATTACGTATCTAGATTTAAAATTTGAAGTGCATACTTTTTGTTTATAATTATAATGTGAATTTAAATAGTTTTAGATTGTGCGTTTAAAACAATTCTTCTGCCACTGAATTACACTCTGAATTAATGAGCTTTTTGCCACCTCAGAGCCCTTTGCTTTGAAATTCAGTCCGGTTTAAAGTGAACTCCAACCATTTCAGGCCTGCATCTCACAAAAGGTGGCGGGACTGATGAGCTCTAGGGGCTCCGTGGCTCTCTTAGGGGCATATATCACTAAATTCTATTCTCAGGAAACGTTATTCTTTTTTTTTTTTTTTTTTTTTTTTTTTTTCTTTGCGGTCCGCAGCCCTCTCACTGTTGTGGCCTCTCCCGTTGCGGAGCACAGGCTCCGGACACGCAGGCTCAGTGGCCATGGCTCACAGGCCCAGCCGCATGTGGGATCCTCCCGGACCGGGGCATGAACCCATGTCCCCTGCATCGACAGGTGGACTCTCAGCCACTGCGCCACCAGGGAAGCCCGGAAACGTTATTATGCAGGAAGATGGGGAGTTGAATGTGGAGAAACGGTATTTAAACAAATGATTTGACAATTGCTGATGAGGAGTGGTCTTATACCCCACTAGGCATATATGAGACAAGGGCTTTTGCCTTTTCTAACTGAAGCAAAATTAAAATTGATGTATATTTTAATAAGGCTACTACTGATGTTAAAACAATGCTGCTTTAAGATTTATTACCTGTTTGTTTTCATTTTCACTTAATGGACTTTGTAGGGCTTGGACAAAGAACTTACACACGCTTCCACCCATATATTCTAGCCGATTTATAAAACTGTTTTCTCCCTAGCTACTGTATAGGAATGACTGACATTTTTCTCCTCTTAGAACTTCTCAAGGCATCTTCATAGTCTATATAAGGGAGAGAGTAAAAATGTGAGAAAAAGTTGTCCGTTTATCTTCAGAGTAGAATTTCTTGGTAAGATGACAATCCCCTCTTTTGAAATTCATGCTTAGTAATTCTATGAGTAGATTACATAGCAAGAGTTTCAGACTGAGGCAATCAAACTCTTTACCTCTGGGGAGAATTATCTACCTAAAGTTGTCCCACTTAATCTGGACAGCCTGGGCTAGGGATGGCAAATTCATGGTAATCCTGTAAATATTTCTTCTTCTCAGGCAGACATCACTCATCAATCACAGGCTTTTTCTTCATGGAACCAACAGTCTGCACTAAGACACAGCCTCAGAATTCTTCTCAACACTATGATCCAGGCAGCCTCTACCTGTTGACCAGAGTTGACAGGTGAAATAAACATATTTGCCACTCTGGCCTGGTCAGCCCTCTTTGCCACAGTTAGGTGCTGTGACCACTTGGACAGACCTACAAAAGCCTAGCCTATCTTGCTTCCAATTACACAGATGTTAAGGTGGGATGATATTGCCATCTTTGAGTTGATGAAATACGGTATTCTCTTTTTTCGTCCTGATGCCCTTTTTACTTGGATTCAACCTTTTCCTACCTTTTCCTTCCTGGCTGATCATCCTTGTCATCTACATTTCATTCCTCCAACTTTATTCAGGTCTTACTCCTGACCTCACCATTGTTTTACCACTAGAGTGTGAAAATATTTTCTAATGGATAAATTGTCATCTTCGATCAAAGATGTGTTGATGTTGCAACTCTAACTTTGGCATGCCACAGGTGTTATGGAGCAAATTGTGCACCCACCAGGCATTATTTTATGTCCTTGTTCAAGCCCTCCCTTGACAGGTAGTAACACTCATATCTAAAAGCAAGGGAACTTTCTGCTCATGGACGCCGCCGAGTAAGCATTGTTGATGTCTCCCCTCCTCCCGCGCCCCCCCACTGTTGTCATGTCTAAGTCAGAGTGACCCAAAGAGCCCGAACAGCTGCAGAAGCTCTTCATAGAAGGTTTGAGCTTTGAAACAACCGATGAGAGTCTGAGGAGCCATTTTGAGCAGTGGGGAACGCTCACAGATTGTGTGGTGATGAGGGATCCAAACACCAATCGCTCCAGAGGCTTCGGGTTTGTCACATATGCCACTGTGGAGGAGGTGGATGCGGCCATGAAGGCAAGGCCACACAAGGTGGATGGAAGAGTTGTGGAACCAAAGAGGGCCGTCTCAAGAGAAGATTCTCAAAGACCTGATGCCCACTTAACTGTGAAAAAGATTTTTGTTGGTGGCATTAAAGAAGACACTGAAGAACATCACCTAAGAGATTATTTTGAACAGTACTGGAAAACTGAAGTGATTGAAATCATAACTGATCGAGGCAGTGGCAAAAAGAGAGGCTTTGCTTTCGAAACCTTTGATGACCATGACTCTGTAGACAGGATTGTCATTCAGAAATACCACACTGTGAATGGCCACAACTGTGAAGTAAGGAAAGCCCTATCTAAGCAAGAGATGGCTAGTGCCTCATCCAGCCAAGGAGGTCGAAGTGGTTCTGGAAACTTTGGTGGTGGTCGTGGAGGTGGTTTTGGTGGGAATGACAACTTTGGTCATGGAGGAAACTTCAGTGGTCGAGGTGGCTTTGGTGGCAGCCATGGTGGTGGTGGATATGGTGGCAGTGGGGATGGCTATAATGGATTTGGTAATGATGGTGGTTATGGAGGAGGCGGCCCTGGTTACTCTGGAGGAAGCAGAGGCTATGGAAGTGGTGGACAGGGTTATGGAAACCAGGGCAGTGGCTATGGCGGGAGTGACAGCTATAACAACGGAGGAGGCGGAGGAGGCTTTGGTGGTGGTAGTGGAAGCAATTTTGGAGGTGGTGGAAGCTACAGTGATTTTGGCAGTTACAACAATCAATCTTCAAATTTTGGACCCATGAAAGGAGGAAACTTTGGAGGCAGAAGTTCTGGCCCCTATGGTGGTGGAGGCCAGTACTTTGCCAAACCCCAAAACCAAGGTGGCTATGGTGGTTCCAGCAGCAGCAGTAGCTATGGCAGTGGCAGAAGGGTTTAATTACTGACAGGAAACAAAGCTTAGCAGGAGAGGAGAGCCAGAGAAGTGACAGGGAAGCTACAGGTTACAACAGATTTGTGAACTCAGCCAAGCACAGTGGTGGCAGGGCCTAGCTGCTACAAAGAAGACATGTTTTAGACAATACTCATGTGTATGGGCAAAAAAAAACTCGAGGACTGTAGTTGTGACTAATTGTATAACAGGTTATTTTAGTTTCTGTTCTGTGGAAAGTATAAAGCATTCCAACAAAGGGTTTTAATGTAGATTTTTTTTTTTTGCACCCGTGCTCTTGATTGCTAAATATAATAGTCTAATCATGATGCTGAATAAATGTGTCTTTTTTAAAAATAAATAAATAAATAAATAATAAAAGCAAGGGAAGATGACAGCAGCCAGAAGTCCCATTGCCCATAGAGATAGGCTCCTGACCCCTACTCTGGCATTTGTGTTTCATCATAGCAAATCTGGATGCAAGAAAATCAAAGAAAAGGAATATTTTCTTAATCCTGGAGGGATCTATTACTTCAAGACCCCAACCCAAGTTCTGCTAAAGATTATGTGTGCTTCTATGTTGGATTCTCAAAATTCAGGTGTTTTACAGATCACAGTGACTAAATGAAATATCACTAATATGGTAAAAAGGACATGGGAAAGAGAGCCATAGTTTAAAAATACAGAGAATTTCTAGACATCTAAGATATTATAATACTGTTTGCAATTCATTACATGAGAAAACAAGAGCCCAAAGATGGGAAGGTGAACATCTCATGCCTGCAGTACATGGATGATTTGAAGCTCTATGACAGTTCTAAAACCCAGCCTAATATAGTATGAAACATTCTGAAGAATGCTATTGAAGATATGCAAATAGGGTTTGGAATGGAAAAATGCAAATCATTTGGACTGGCACAGGGCCAATTTATCTATTCACTCTCAGCAAATATCAG
Source organism: Lipotes vexillifer (assembly GCF_000442215.2). Lineage (NCBI taxonomy): Eukaryota > Metazoa > Chordata > Mammalia > Artiodactyla > Lipotidae > Lipotes > Lipotes vexillifer. The sequence goes on from NW_006785089.1 coordinate 212,772, forward strand.
AACTTCACAGGTTTAACTCACGGGGAAATATACACATGTAGACTTCCTTCAGGTGAGGAAAGATTCAGCGTGCAGCCAGCATTAAATATTTGAGTTTTGTTTGCCACTGTTGTATCAGGTGTGTGTTAACTGGAGTGATTAATTCACACCCTAATGTCATTTTAGGAGCTGTTTAGTTCTCTTCTTGATGGAGACATGAGGTAATCCAGGGCACCACAAGCTGATGGGCAGGTTTTAGAATATCCTGGTTTAGATGCAGCTGGGACCTCTAAATAATTCCATATACTGAAGAGATTACTATACACAGCATAGTATGTTTTAGTTGGAATTAGGTCTGTATACATGTACATAAACTCATGATATTGGAAAATGAGTTCTCACATTAATTTACAAAAAGCTTTCTGTCTAGGAAAAGAAGTGGTGGTGTCTTCAGGAGCAACACAAAAACTAAGTTGTCATTGAGACAAAGAATTAAAAAGGATTAAAATCAGCTCATTTTATTTATGATTTTTTTTAAGCCTATGCCGGTGACTTTTTTAGTTTTGGGACTTGGACATTTTGATTTCATTCTCCCTGGAGAGCCACCTAACCTGGAGGCTGGACACCAAATTACAGATTTACCTTCCCCTTGAATCTGTGGCCCCTAGGGAGATGGAATTAGTTCAGTTGCTAATGAACTTTGGTCCCCAGCACAGAATAATTACAGTGGAATATAAGGACAGTTTGAAGAGCATCAGGGGGATTTTACCAAATTCTATTTACTCTTCCCTCATCCCATTTACAGGTCAGCTTATTAAAGTTGTGACTTCTTGATAGATGGTTTCCATGCAGGGACACAGTTTCATCTTTGGATAAACTATTCTAGGGTTAATTTGAGTCAACAAACATTGATTTGTGTTTCACATGTGAAATATGGTGCTGTCATAGGAGTTATAGGGGTACTAAGATGAATGTGAAAATCTGCTTGTCCTTCACTAAGATGGCTTGAGGGTCATGTGTGCAAAGATGTGCACAGTTAAAAGGTAAAATGTAGTAAATGTTATCATGGAGGCTTAAAGTAGTCAGCTTTGGAGACAAAGAGATATGTAGGGATGAAAAAGACATCGATAGCCATTTTGATTTGGGAGCTCACTGTGACTGTAGGGA
>NW_006785089.1:214027-229264 GCF_000442215.2 Lipotes vexillifer
TAGGGAAAACAGCTTCATTAGAGTTGTGGTGAGGCAAAAATTGCAATGGGAGGGGGAAAATTGCAGTGGGCACAGGAAGAAGTATAAGGTAAAAACAGAGATGTAAAAGTGCATCTCTCTTTCAAGTAGTTTGGTAGAAGATGGGAAGGGGGACCTATAGCTTTGTCACCTTTGCACATTTGCAAGCCTATGTAGCATCCTCCTCTGGGAGAGCCTATGGCAACATTAGATATGGAAGCATGCCCTGGAGATGGCTCTGTAGCAGACCTTACACTCTGTAGTTGCCAGCCAGAGATCACATTTCAGTACTGTGTCACAGGACCCCTGCACCCCCACGTGTCCACCTGATCTGGGGCACAAGACTAGGGGAAGCAATGGGAAATAATACTTGTCCACCTGGAGGCAAAGTTTGTGAAGAGATTTTCTTTCACTCCTTAGTATTAATAATGCCCTTGGTTGGGAAGCCACACATGGGCCAAGTTTAATTCTATTCTGTTCTATTCAACAAACTTATCCCTAGGTACTCTGTGTGAGGCCCTGCTTTAGCTCAAGGTCTACAGCATGGGTGAAAGAGGTTCCTGCCCTCAAGAAACTCAATCTCTCTGGGGAAGCAAGAAACAAAAGTAGCATTTCATTATAGTCTGATGAATATAGGTACAGTGGAGGAATGAATGACAGGCACTTTGTCCAACCTGGGGCATCTCAGACGCTTCTAGAACCGAGTCTTGAAAGATGGGTAAGAATTATCCAGGTAGCTGAGAAAAAAAAACCTAAAGAAATACTCAGGAGTATGAACCAAAGTGTGTGGTTAGTTAATCACATGAGGGTATGGCTAACGTGGGAGTGCTGCGAGCTGTGAGATGTGCCTAGAGAGGGAGGTGGGGCCTGGCTCTGGAAGGACTAACATGTCACATCCAGATTCCTGGGTCTTATTGTATAGATAATGGTGGGGTATGGTTACTATAGTGATTTAAGCAGGAATCGGCTTGAATGTTTTAGTCTTTTACAGAGATTATTCTGACTGAAGTAAGTATGTGTGTATATGCGTGTGTGTGTATGTGTGTGTGTGTGTGTGTGTGTGTGTGTGTGTGTGTGTGTGTGTGTGTAAGAATGAGCTGGGTAGAGACCAGTTTGGAATATAAAGTGACAGACCAAGTAAGAAATCATGGCCTCAATGAGGCCAGGGGAAGTGAGATTGGAGAGGACAGGTAAAACTGTTTTTTAGTGACCGAATGCTCTAGTAGAGAGTTGGGGGCTTAGGTGCCTCCGGAATTCTGGCCGTGTTGACTAGAAGTGCTTTTGTGGCTCAGTGAGAACCATCTGCTTGTCTAAATGATGATTCTCATAGACATTTTCAAAATAGGGTGGAGTTTGGAGGCAGAAGATGGAGCTATATAGAGTCAAAGCAAGGAGGGGGAAAAAAAAACATGAAGGAAAGCAATAAAGAGAAATGGAGAGGGCATGCTATTATTTGCTGTCTCGACCCATGTCTTAGCTCACCTTCAGTTTTCCAGCAATACTTTTTCTCTATTTTTAAATTTTTCATTACTAAATACCTTAAAAAATGAGCATAAGACATTGATGGAGTTACCATGGTTTGCGAGTGTCTGAGAAGCAAGTTCTAGAAGCACTATGTTGGTGGCCAGGTATGTGCTTATAAGAGTTTATCAGACATCCATAAGGAGCAATGTAAGCCAGTAATTTGGGGGGGGGGGTTGCTGAAGTGGAAGAAATGACAAGGGTTAAATAAGCAATGAGAAAAATGTAAAAGGAACCAGTAAGCACCACTATAGTTAAATGGACCCCACATACTTATCCCTGAGTGTATTTCAGTTGGTTCTGGGTGTGTTGTGTCTGTTGCACCAGGTGGCCAGTTTGCTCATTTGGTTGGAATCCTGGAGTAATGAGGTCAGAATTAGGGGCTTAATATTCCTGCAGGCCATTGGTTTTAACCTAGTCCGTGACCCCAGAAGGACACTTTAAACCTCATCATCATCCTAACTTTTGTCTTTGGGTGCAGGGGGGCACCAAGGAGAACGTATAGATGGCTTTCCAGCACATCTGTCTTCACCAGCAGAAAGCTGTGCTCAGATAAGTAGGATTACTCTTTACATGAAAAGAGCAGGCTGTTCCATAATTGGAAAAATTAGAAACTGCTGTGAGAAAGGCAATAACTGGTTGCTGTTGAATACCCATTCTTGAATTTGGTTTGCAAGAAATGGGGATCTGGGAGCCTTGTTAATTGTATGACCTGCGATGAGAGTTTTTATATCACTGTATTGGTGTACTTAACTGTTGACACACAGAACACTGGTAGTCGATAGGCCTAGACTTAACACATGAAAAGTCTTACTCAGTGTGACTGGATTGACTGCCTACTTTTATTTTAGGACATTTTGTGTTTAATGATTTGTGCCACATCTTGGGGTGATCCTCTCGCTTGATGCAGTGGAGATGAAATAGATTATATTTTACACTACCACTGTTATGTTTAAAAAACCTGTTTGTTACTCAGGTATAAACATCTGTATCTAATTCAGGGATGAATTCAGGTTTTGTGGGGACTGAAACTTACACGACATTTGGGGTGAGCCCTCTTTGAGAGAAAGAAAACTTATAAAATCCGTTATGAAGTGATTATTTAAACTCATTCTTTCCTTTAAGTTGATGAAATTTTTTTTAAAAATTATTAATAGCTGAGAAAAGATTGCCTTGTTTCATAAGTCTTCTTTTAGGTTCTTTTTATTTTTATTTATTTTTAATTTTATAATTTAATTTAATTTATTTATTTAAATAGCAGGTTCTTATTAGTCATCCATTTTATACACATCAGTGTATACATCTCAATCCCAATCTCCCAATTCATCACACCAACACCCTCAGCCCCCATCGCTTTCCCCCCTTGGTGTCCGTATGTTTGTTCTCTACATTTGTGTCTCAATTTCTGCCCTGAAAACTGGTTCATCTGTACCATTTTTCTAGGTTCCATATATATGCGTTAATATACAATATTTGTTTTTCTCTTTCTGACTTACTTCACTCTGTATGACAGTCTCTAGGTCCATCCACATCTCTACAAATGACCCAACTTCGTTCCTTTTTATGGCTGAGTAATATTCCATTGTACATATGTACCACATCTTCTTTATCCATTCGTTTGTTGATGGGCATTTAGGTTGCTTCTGTGACCTGGCTATTGTAAATAGTGCTGCAGTGAACATTGGGGTGCATGTGTCTTTTTGAATTATGGTGTTCTCTGGGTATATGCCCAGTAGTGGGATTGCTGGGTCATATGGAAATTCTATTTTTAGTTTTTTTAAGAACCTCCACACTGTTCTCCATAGTGGCTGTATCAATTTACATTCCCACCAACAGTGGAAGAGGGTTCCGTTTCCTCCACATCCTCTCCAGCATTTGTTGTTTGTAGATTTTCTGATGATGCCCATTCTAACTGGTATGAGGTGATACCTCATTGTAGTTTTGATGTGCATTTCTCTAATAATTAGTGATGTTGAGCAGTTTTTCATGTGCTTCTTGGCCATCCATATGTCTTCTTTGGAGAAATGTCTATTTAGGTCTTCTGCCCATTTTTGGATTGGGTTGTTTTTTTTTTATTATTAATAATAATAAATATTGAGCTGCATGAGCTGTTTATATATTTTGGAGATTAATCCTTTGTCCATTGATTCATTTGCAAATATTTTCTCCCATTCTGAGGGTTGTCTTTTTGTCTTGTTTGTAGTTTCCTTTGCTGTGCAAAAGCTTTGAAGTATCATGAGGTCCCATTTGTTTATTTTTGGTTTTATTTCCATTACTCTAGGAGGTGGATCAAAAAAGATCTTGCTGTGATTTATGTCAAAGAGTGTTCTGCCTATGTTTTCCTCTAAGAGTTTTATAGTGTCCGGTCTTACATTTAGATCTCTAATCTACTTTGAGTTTATTTTTGTGTATGGTGTTAGGGAGTGTTCTAACTTTATTCTTTTACATGTAGTTGTCCAGTTTTCCCAGCACCACTTATTGAAGAGACTGTCTTTGCTCCATTGTATATCCTTACCTCCTTTGTCATAGATGAGTTGACCATAGGTAAGTGGGTTTATCTCTGGGATTTCTATCCTGTTCCATTGAGCTATATTTCTGTTTTTGTGCCAGTACCATACTGTCTTGATTACTGTGGCTTTTTAGTGTAGTCTGAAGTCAGGGAGTCTGATTCCTCCAGCTCCTTTTTTTGCCCTCAAGACCACTTTGGCTATTCAGGGTGTTTGGTGTCTCCCTACAAATTTTAACATTTTTTGTTCTAGTTCTGTAAAAAATGCCATTGGTAATTTGATAGTGATTGCATTGAATCTGTAGATTGCTTTGGGTAGTGTAGTCATTTTCACAATATTGATTTTTCCAATCCGAGAACATGGTATATCTCTCCATCTGTTGGTATCATCTTTAATTTCTTTCATCAGTGTCTTATTGTTTTCTGCGTACAGGTCTTTTGTCTCCCCAGGTAGGTTTATTCCTAGGTATTTTATTCTTTTTGTTGCAGTGGTAAATGGGAGTGTTTCCTTCATTTCTCTTTCAGATTTTTCATCATTAGTGTATAGGAATGAAAGAGATTTCTGCACATTAATTTTGTATCCTGCAACTTTACCAAATTCATTGATTAGCTCTAGTAGTTTTCTGGTGGCATCTTTAGGATTCTCTATGTATAGCATGATGTCATCTGCAAAGAGTCACAGTTTTACATCTTCTTTTCCAATTTGGATTCCTTCTATTTCTTTTTCTTCTCTGATTGCCATGGCTAGGACTTCCAAAACTATGTAGATTAATAGTGGTGAGAGTGGACATCCTTGTCTTGTTCCTGATCTTAGAGGAAATGCTTTCAGTTTTTCACCATTGAGAATGATGTTTGCTGTAGGTTTGTCATATATGACCTTTATTATGTTCAGGTAGGTTCCCTCTATGCCCAGTTTCTGGAGAGTTTTTATCATAAATTGGTGTTGAATTTTGTCAAAAGCTTTTTCTGCATCTATTGAGATGATCATATGGTTTTTGCTATTCAATTTGTTATTATGGTGTATCACATTGATTGATTTGCATATATTGAAGAATGCTTGCATCCCTGGGATAAACCCCACCTGACCGTGGCGTATGATCCTTTTAATGTGTTGTTGGATTCTGTTTGCTAGTATTTCGCTGAAGATTTCTGCATCTATATTCGTCAGTGATATTGGTCTGTAATTTTCTTTTTTTGTAGTATCTTTGTCTGGTTTTGGTATCAGGGTGATGGTGGCCTCATAAAATGAATTTGCAAGGGTTCTTTCCTCTGCAGGTTTTTGGAAGAGCTTGAGAAAGATGGCTGTTAACTCTTCTCTAATTGTTTGATAGAATTCACCTGTGAAGCCATCTCTTCCTGGACTTTTGTTTGTTGGAAGATTTTTTATCACAGTCTCAATTTCATTACTTGTGATTGGTCTGTTTAGATTTTCTATTTCTTCCTGGTTCAGTCTTGGAAGGTTATACCTTTATAAGAATTTGTCCATTTCTTCCAGGTTGTCCATTTTATTGGCATAGGTTTGCTTGTAGTAGTCTCTTAGGATGCTTTGTATTTCTGCAGTGTCTGTTGTAACTTCTCCTTTTTCATTTCTAATTTTACTGATGTGAGTCCTCTCCCTCTTTTTCTTGATGAGTCTGGCTAATGGTTTATCAATTTTGTTTATCTTCTCAATGAACCAGCTTTTAGTTGTATTGATCTTTGCTACTGTTTTCTTTGTTTCTAGTTCATTTATCTCTGCTCTGATCTTTATGATTTCTTTCCTTCTGCTAACTTTGGGCTTTCTTTGTTCTTCTTTCTCTAGTTTCTTTAGGTGTTAGGTTAGATTGTGTAGTTTAGATTTTTCTTGTTTCTTGTGGTAGGCTTTTATGGCTATAAACTTCCCTCTTAGAGCTGCTTTTGCCGCATCCCATAGGTTTTAGATTGACATGTTTTCATTGTCATTTGTCTCTAGGTATTTTTTGATTTCTTCTTTGATTTCTTCAGTGATTTCTTGGTTATTTAGTAACGTATTGTTTAGCCTCCATGTGTTTGTGTTTTTTACGTTTTTTTCCCTGTAATTGATTTCTAATCTCATAGTGTTGTGGTCAGAAAAGATGCTTGATATGATTTCAGTTTTCTTACATTTACTGAGGCTTGATTTGTGATGCAAGATGTGATCTATCCTGGAGAATGTTCCATGCGCACTTGAGAAGAAAGTGTAATCTGCTGTTTTTGGATGCAGTGATCTATAAATATCAATTAAATCTGTCTGGTGTATTGTGTCATTTGAAGCTTGTGTTTTCTTATTTTTATTTTTGGATGATCTGTCCATTGGTGTAAGTGAGGTGTTAAAGTCCCCCACTATTATTATGTTACTGTCAATTTCCTCTTTTTTTTTTTTTTTTTTTGCGGTACGTGGGCCTGTCACTGTTGTGGACTCTCCCGTTGTGGAGCACAGGCTCTGGACGCGCAGGCTCAGCGGCCGTGGCTCACGGGCATAGTCGCTCCGCGGAATGTGGGATCTTCCCAGACCAGGGCATTGTCCCCTGCATTGGCAGGCGGACTCTCAACCACTGCGCCACCAGGGAAGCCCTCAATTTCCTCTTTTATAGCTGTTAGCAGTTGCCTTATGTATTGATGTGCTCCTATGTTGTGTGCATATATATTTATAATTATGTCTTCTTCTTGGATTGATCCCTTGATCATTATGTAGTGTCCTTCCTTGTCTCTTGTAACATTCTTTATTTTAAAGTCTATTTTATCTGATATGAGTATTGCTACTCCAGCTTTCTTTTGATATCCATTGGCATGGAATATCTTTTTGCATCCCCTCACTTTCAGTCTGTATGTGTCCCTAGGTCTGAAGTGGGTCTCTTGTAGACAACATATATATGGGTCTGTATCTATTCAGCAAGCCTGTGTCTTTTGGTTGGAGCATTTAATCCATTCCCCTTTAAGGTAATTATCGATATGTATGTTCCTATTATCATTTTCTTAATTGTTTTGGGTTTGTTTTTGTAGGTCCTTTTCTTCTCTTGTGTTTCCTACGTAGAGAAGTTCCTTTAGCATTTGTTGTAGTGCTGTTTTGGTGGTGCTGAATTCTCTTAGCTTTTGCTTGTCTGTAAAGCTTGTGATTTCTCCATCGAATATGAATGAGATCCTTGCCGGGTAGAGTAATCTTGGTTGTAGGTTCTTCCCTTTCATCACTTTAAGTATATCATGCCACTCCCTTGTGGCTTGTAGAGTTTCTGCTGAGAAATCAGCCTTTAACCTTATGGGAGTTCCGTTGTATGTTCTTTGTCTTTTTTCCCCTGCTGCTTTCAATAATTTTTCTTTGTTTTTAATTTTTGCTAATTTGATTACTATGTGTCTTGGCATGTTTCTCCTTGGGTTTATCCTGTATGGGACTCTCTGCACTTCCTGGACTTGGGTGGCTATTTCCTTTCCTATGTTCGGGAAGTTTTCAACTCTAATGTCTTCAAATATTTTCTTGGGTCCTTGCATTCTCTCTTCTCCTTCTGGAACCCCTATAATGCAAATGTTTTTGCGTTTCATGTTGTGCCAGAGGTATCTTAGGCTGTCTTCATTTCTTTTTATTCTTTTTTCTTTTTTCTGTTCCGCAACAGTGAATTCCACCATTCTGTTTTCCAGGTCACTTATCCGTTCTTCTGCCTCAGTTATTCTGCTATTGATTCCTTCTAGTGTATTTTTCATTTCAGTTATTGTATTGTTCATCTCTGTATGTTTGTTCTTTAATTCTTCTAGATCTTTGTTGAACATTTCTTGCATCTTCTCGATCTTTGCCTCCATTCTTTTTCCAAGGTCCTGGATCATCTTCACTATCATTATTCTGAATTTTTTTTCTGGAAGGTGCCTAGCTCCACTTCATTTAGTTGTTTTTCTGGAGTTTTATCTTGCTCCTTCATCTGGTATATAGCCCTCTGCCTTTTTATCTTGTCTGTCTTTCTTTGAATGTGGTTTTTGTTCCACAGGCTGCAGGGTTGTAGTTCTTCTTGCTTCTGCTCTCTGCCCTTTGGTGGATGAGGCTATCTAAGAGGTTTGTGGAAGTTTCCTGATGGGAGGGACTGGTGGTGGGTATAACTGGCTGTTGCTTTGGTGGGCAGATCTCAGTAAAAGTTTAATCTCCTTGTCTGCTGCTGGGTGTGGCTGGGTCCCCTCACTGTTGGTTGTTTGGCCTGAGGTGACCCAACACTGGATCCTACCCGAGCTCTTTGATGGGGCTAATGGCAGCCTCTGGGAGGGCTCATGCCAAGGAGTACTTCCCAGAACTTCTGCTGCCAGTGTCCTTGTCCTCGCGGGGAGACAGAGCCACCCCCCGCCTCTGCATGAGACCCTCCAATACTAGCAGTTAGGTCTGGTTCAGTCTCTGTGGGGTCTCTGCTCCTTCCCCTGGGTCCCGATGCACATACTGCTTTGTGTGTGACCTCCAAGAGTGGAGTCTCTGTTTCTTCAGTCCTGTCGAAGTCCTGGAATCAAATCCCGCTATCCTTCCAAGTCTGATTCTCTAGGAATTCCTCCTCCCATTGCCGGCCCCCAAGTTGGGAAACCTGACGTGGGGCTCAGAACCCTCACTCCAGTGGGTGGACTTCTGTGGTATAAGTTTTCTCCAATTTGTGAGTCACCCAGCAGTTATGGGGTTTGACTTTATTGTGATTGTGCCCCGTCTCATTATGGCTTCTCCTTTGTCTTTGGATGTGGGGTATCTTTTTTGGTGAGTTCCAGTGTCTTCCTGTCAATGATTTTTCTTTGGATGTGGGGTATCTTTTTTGGTGAGTTCCAGTGTCTTCCTGTCAATGATTTTTCTTTGGATGTGGGGTATCTTTTTTGGTGAGTTCCAGTGTCTTCCTGTCAATGATTTTTCAGCATTTAGTTGTGATTCCAGTTTTCTCGCAAGAGGGAGTGAGAGCACGTCTTTCTCCTCTGCCATCTTGAACCAATCTCCACCTTGGCTTGTTGATAGTAATTTGTCAGGCCTTTCTTTACATTGTATTTTTCTTATTATATCTCACATCATTGATAAAGTATTATAGATTCTTTTCCTTGAAATCCTGTTCCCTTTTATTTTTCTTTTCCTTTGTGCTTAGTCTAGTTTTCAGTTGCTCATAGGGGGCCGCGTGCAAAGACCTTGCACCCAGCTCTTCAGACCAGAGTTCTAGTGCACAAACAGCTGCACCAACACCTCAGCTCTGAGGGACAGAGTGCAGAAGCTCCATGAATGACACTGAAAGACAAGATGGCAGCGGCAGGCCGTGTGCAGAGTCTCTGCACCTGGCTCTGTGATCTGAAGCCGCCTCATAAGTCTTTATCAGTAACGTCATGTACATTGTTACAACTGTGGTCAAATTTGGGAAAACTTCTTCAGGACTCTTTTATGATGAGCTGCAAGATCTTAGGGCAGAGACTAATCTTAAATACTTTTGGAATTGATTATTCTCAGTAGCTAGCTTGTTACCATAACTGTTTCTTATTTTTGCTAATTTAAAAAATATATATGACCATGTGAGCACATTGCTAGGACCCCCATCCAAGGCCTTCCAAGGGACTAGTGCAAATGAGGGCTCTTAAAGCTTAAGCTCCATTGTAAATTCATCTCGGATCTAACAGCATTATAATTTTCACGGAATCTTTCCCAACAGCACTGTATTCAATAGTCTAATGAGACAGCATAACCCTTGACACTTAGATACAGTGAGTCAGTTGAGGAAGAAGTCAGATTTTGAGTGATCCTTATGAGTTTTTTAAATAAAGCACAGCTCAATTCTTATCTCTTGGTTTGACTGGCAGACAATGGCTTCTTTTAATGTTGTTATATTAATATCTTTTTATCTATTACAAGATTTAATTTATCCTTGATAGCTTGTAAAGAGTCTAAATTCTCATATAAAAGCATGAAAATATTTTTAAAGATGTTATCTTTTATGGTATGTCCTTTATAATCCACTGACTATATTAGTTGTGGGTATATAAAATATCAAGTCATTTTGACAGATAATATATAAATAAAACATGTAGTGTGTCCAAGCCATCGTCTTGTACAGAGCATCTTTAACATTTTAAAATGCTATTTCTAAACTTTAAAATGAAACTTGTTACTTAAGAAAGATTTCAGAATAGATACATAGATCCCACTGCACTCTATATGGTTTTCTGTTAAATGTGCCAAGATCTGCATTAAGCATACTGAGTTTCATTAAAGATGCTTGGGCTTCCCCCCTTTTCTGTGCCTCTTACTCCCTCTATGTATACAAACCCAGCAACCTAATCAAGTCGCCTTTGATCAAATTTAATTTGGATTTTTCCCTAGTAGTGCTGTCTGGTGGCAGATAAATAGAATTTAATTAAAATAAATATCCACAAGATTCAATCGAGCTTAATTATCTGATTTGACTTGGTAAAATTTGGCAGAAAGTCTAGACGTTATAAGATACACCTATACTTGACTTGGATAAAAGTATAGTAAAACAGAGCCCAGCATTTAGAAAAGGGAGAGGAGAAGGGAAATCCAGTTGTAAAAGCTCTTTATACGTTTAGGTAGAATTCTAAATACATGAAACGTGCTGTTGAATTTGTACCCACAGTAAAAATCGGGTTGTTTCTTGTTTTTCTGTTCTATTACAACTGTAAAATGAAAGTGTGAAAAGCCAGGCAATCCACTTATTAAGTAGCAATTTAGATTGACAAGCTCCTTTCTCAAATTTGATTTCTGGTTCACTTGACTAATGCTTCTCAGCCTTTAAAGTGGACATGAATAATCCAGAGATTTTGTGAAAATAGAGATTCTAATTCAGTGAGTCCCAGTGATGCCCACACTGTTGGTCTGAGGTCCACACTTTGAGTAGCAAGACCCCAGACAGTGAAGTGACAATAGTTGATATGGGACGGTTGCCACCACTATCACCACCATAATTGTACTGATAATGATATTTAAATAACACTACCTCTCAATCGTGGAGTGGTTTTATATTATTTCTGTTATCTCAGTTTGGTCTTCACATTATATAATGCCATGTGCTTTAGCTCAGCTTGATTGTCACTGTTTGTAAAGTTAGTTACCTAAGAATATTTAGATGAGTCTTTCCCACCCCAGGCCAGTGTGAGCAACAAAGTGTAGACAGATTTCTCTTTCAGAATGTGTTCTCCAAACCTCTTCACTTTCTCACTGAGGATTCCTTCAACTGAGCATCTCCTTTGCTCACCCTGATATTTTCTGAGTCAGTCCTGTGAACCACTGTCCTTAGTCTATGTCTTTATTCTTCAAGGCTGTTCATCTCATTGTCCTCCACACAGGCTAGTTTCATTCTTGATTCCAAATTCTGCACATACAGTCCCTTGACTAAGAATGCTCATGTTTATATCTCCTGTCCTTCACGAAGTCTCCCTGAAAGCTCCCCACTGCACGCACAGGCTCTGAGTGGCCTGCTCACTTATCATCTGACAGAGCTGAGCAGGGTGAAGCCACTCGATAGCTGTCTGTTGGAATTGTATTGATGTATTCACGGAGCCGTTCTTTAGCTTCATTTTAAAGGAAGCCAACATTTGTGCTCATTAACTCACAAAGGTATTTCTTTTAGACAATGGATCACGGAAATCTCTGTAGTTGAACTTGCTGAGGTATGACAGTGGAACACTGCCTTAGCACACGCATGCTCAGATATAACACAAGTTCTAAATAAAACTCTGCATTAAAAGCCACAAAGTTAATAGGTAATGAATGTGTAAAGTGAAAGTTTTGATTTAGAGAAAAGGAGGCAGTTAGACAATTAAATACTAATTTCAAGGAATTTTCACATAAGGTCAATACAATTAAATATTAATAACTAACAATTAGTACCCCTGTGGAGTTATTTAGTCTATAGGGAAATGTTCTATTGAATAGCCTCATGTGGAGGATATTTGTTTAAAAAGTCATATGATACATTTTTATTTTTTTACCTGTTATGTAGAGATTTAGCACATGCAACAAGGTGACAGATATGCCCAAAGGATACCTCTGAGAAAAGTGGTTAAACCAAAGCAGGAGTCTGAGTGAAGTTCTGAACAAGGGTGAGACCAGGTGGCAGTTACCCGATGGGCCATTTGCCAGCAGAAATTCTTGGATTGTTATTTTCTCTGATCGCCACCCTGGAGGGGGTTCTGGAGATGATGCAAAAGTCTAAAAACTTCCTGTGGGACTTCGTAGTAAGGAAAAAAAAATTGGAAAAAATGCAATCTGCATCCAGATTATGTGCTTGATTATGTAGAAAGATGGGTAAACCTTGGATCTTGGAATGTCACAGACAGGGGATCTGAGATCCAATAAATTCCCTCCTTGACATCCAACCTGTAGGATTTTATTTTCTAACTACCCAGAGCATTTAGTGTCAGTGCATGTTCATTATATTGATGTGCCTGCCTGTCTGGGTGAAATCGTTGCGATTGGGACGCACAGTGGTCCTCCAGGCAGGGGGTTGCAACGTAGCACTTGCTCTAGGGGCGGTGCTTGCTCTAGGGACAGTGCTGGGTGGAAATGCCACTCACTATTCCACTCAACAGCAGTGTGACCTTAAATATGTTTCCAAACTCATCTGAGCCTTGGTTTATCTGTAAAACGGTGATAATAATAGTACCCACCTCAAAGGTTTTATGAAAATTAAATGAGTCAAATGAAAGTTTTGATTTAGAGGAAAGAAGTCAGTTAGACAATTAAGTACTAATTTAAAGGAATATTCAGGTAAGTCCAAGAGACTAAATAATAACTAACAATGAGCACTTCTATGTAGCACTATTTAAAAGGGCCTCAGTTCCTAACAAATTGTAAGCACTCCATAAATATTAACTATCATCCTCATCATCATGATTACTGTTGTGGATATAAGAAAAAGACAAGGGCTGCATCTGTAGAAATCATTTGACTTTTGTAAAGTGCTTATGTAAACAGTACCTGTGTCTGTGTGTGCTCAATAAATTCTAGTTGTTACTGTTAGAATTGCTATTATTTTTGTAGTGCTCACTCTCAGCTGACCTCTGGAGTATCCATCACAGTGAATATCGCAGAGAATGCATGCAGTAAATACTTGTACATTTAATTTTATATTTTAAGGCAACTATTAACTATTAACCCACTGGAGTGGTGATTTTCTGAGCGATTTTTCTTTGTTAAACCATTGATAACTTTATTTCTGCTGTTGAGACTTTTTCATGGCCAAGAGTTTTTCTTCCATCTTTCCATTTGGAAAATGCCAGTGTCTTCTATTTTTCTAATGCACAGTCTCAACTGCCCATTACTTGGTAGTTAGATCTCTAAATATCATCTATGAGGCTGATCTCCTTTAAACCTTAGATAACAGCCTCACGTTTACAATAAAAGTCATCCTCAGTTTTCTAAAGCACTAAATAGGAGGAAATTTAGTAGAATGTTAAATCAGGAAAAGGTTCCTTGGAGGTGACTCTGTCCAGCATCCTCTTTTTATTGATAAGGAGATATGACTTGTCCGTCATCACCCAGCAGGTCAGAGACAAACCCAGGACAATAGTCCTACAGACCGTACACTAAAATGTATGTTGCATAAATGTGCACGGCCGCATGCCCGTTAATTTCAGATGGTTGAAGAATACAGATTAAAGCTACTTAAGGCTCCTGAGAAAATGTAGTGGGAAGTGATAGAACCCTAAAAAAAATCTAACGTATTGGCTGATGGCCTCCTAAATTGTACAGATTACTGGACCATTTCTGAATATGCCCTCGGACAGTTAAAAAGGACATCTCTTTAATCCTTGTCAAATGCAGGACCTGGTGTGTCATAAGTGCTTTCAACTTTTAGGGAGAAAGAACAAAAATTCATGCGAAAGAATTTATACGAGAGACTAAATCAGTGCTTTTTTTTCTTTTCTTTTCTTTTCTTTTTTTGATAAGCCACATTCTCCCTGGGATAATTCTACCCTCACTCCTCATCCCCTCGTGTGGAGCAGGGTGGGAGGATTAGCAAGACACAGGTGCCTCATTTTTTTTTTTTTTTTTTTTTTTTTTGCGGTACACGGGCCTCTCACTGTTGTGGCCTCTCCCGTTGCGGAGCACAGGCTCCGGACGCGCAGGCTCAGCGGCCATGGCTCACGGGCCCAGCCGCTCGGCGGCATGTGGGATCTCCCCGACCCGGGGCACGAACCCGTGTCCCCTGCATCGGCAGGTGGACTCTCAACCACTGCACCAGCAGGGAAGCCCCACATGTGCCTCATTTATGGTGAGAGTGAGAACTCTTTCCAAGCCTGAGTGCAGAAAGCGATGCTGAGCCTCCCTGCCTGTCACCCTGTTGGGACCCTGCTCTCTGTGATCTGGGGCCACTCTTTGTTTCTGTTTGCCTAATTGTGACTTGTGCTTTTGCCCTCTGGTTCTCACTGGCCCCTTTGATACTTTCCAGCAAGTCTTCTCAAAGCAGCAGGACGGAATGGGAAGGTAAGCAATCATTTCACATGAAAAGAGGGCAGCAAAATCCAGGTGGGGCTTCCTGTGGAGATGCTCCCTTCCAAGGAGGCTGTGACCATCCAGCCTAAGCAAACACTGTGACTAGTGCCAGCAAATGGCAGTTACAGCCTGCAGCATCACTCCACCTTCTATGTTTAAATTGACTATTTTTTTTTTAAATCTTTTCCCTAGGTGTCTCCTTGGGATATCTAAGGGTTGAATTAGATTTTCTCCATCTCTAAGTATATGTCCATGCTAGAGGTTTTAGGTTTAGTTTTTCTTTTATTTGCTTCTCATGCTTATCAGTTCACCAGTTCACTATTTCTTTTTTCTTATGCAGCTAAGGAACTTAACAAAGGGTCATGGTAGGAAATATGGTTTCTCTCAGGTGCTTTAAAGAAAGATACTTTAGGGGCTTCCCTGGTGGCGCAGTGGTTGAGAGTCCGCCTGCCGATGCAGGGGACACGGGTTCGTGCCCCAGTCCGGGAAGATCCCACGTGCCGCGGAGCGGCTGGGTCCATGAGCCATGGCCGCTGAGCCTGCGCGTCCAGAGCCTGTGCTCCGCAACAGGAGAGGCCACAACAGTGAGAGGCCCAAGTACTGCAAAAAAAAAAAAAAGAAAGATACTTTAATTAAAGGAGTAGTCACTGAAATGTGGGCAGGTTGAGGAAACCGACACAAGATGTTGAGTCACTCAGAGCCTAGTGATCGGTGGAAACTGTTCCTAACCCCCTCAGCCTAAAGGGGGTCAAGG
>NW_006785089.1:229304-242092 GCF_000442215.2 Lipotes vexillifer
AGTGACAGTGAGCCACGAAGGACAGGGCACCCAGCAGAGCTGTTGTCCTAGAACTGTGGTTCTCAATCTTGTCTCCTTATTGGAATCACCAGGGGAAATTTAAATATACTAGCACCTGGGTGCCAGCCCCAGAGATTCTGATATCATTGATCTTTCATTGGTCTTTGGTGTGGGTATCAGGATTTTTAAAGCTGTTCAAGTAATTGTAATGTACAGCCAAGTTAGAGAAACACAGTCATAGAGGGACCCAGCCGCTGACTGAGGTACAGCGCCAGAGCTGTGTGAACAGGGAAGAAATACCTGGTCTCTCTCCTCCCACCCTCTGACATCCTGCTGATGCCTCCAGTCAGAAGCCAGACAGCAAGGTAGGTCAGGGGATGCAGTCAGCCTGGGTCAGCCTTCTGTAGCCCACGTGGTAGGGAAGGATGTAGAATAACCAGCTCAGAGCTTACAAGGAAACCTAACAGAAAGCCTCTGCCTCTTCCCCCCAAAGAAATTAGAAATGACAGATTCACACTTTCCCTATTAAGGTGGGCTCACTCATGCTGTCTTGGTATTGAGCTGGGTGTCCTTCCAGTATAAAGGCCTTCTAAAGGGCTAACTCCATCTGGTACCTCTTTCAATATTCCTCTGGATATTAGTGACTCTCCTGCTGCTGGCCAGGCAGGACTCTAAGGTCTATTGGGATGCAGATATGCATATATGCACATTTTGCTATTGCAACCCCAAGTGCTGGTGGGAGCTATGAAGTGCAGAGTTCCAAAGTGAAATGAGACATCAGAGATATCTTCTGCGGGGAAGTTGAGACCAGAGCAATAAGTCCCACCTGGGTTGGTCCTTGCCGTCTGTGTGACAGGTGGCCCAGTCCTTCCTCGTGGGTACAGAATTGTAGGAGAAGGTGGCAGGAGTGAGGGAGGGATTTTGAGTAATTAGCTTCGCGTTTCCATTTGAGAACCAAACCTGAACTTAAATATCAGTACACAAATACTTTCTCACAAGTACTGGATCAGATACATGCCATTTTCCCTCCTTTCATAGGGAAGATGGGCAGTGACTACATGTTTAGGTTCAACCGTGGATGAAGCCGCACCCTATTCCTGATAAGGACAAAATATTCGCTGGCCACTCTCTCCAAGGGTTGGCTTCAAATGAGACATCAGTGAAGCAAAAGTAAACTGCCCACAGCTTCTTTACCAGTTTCTTCTACCTTAAGCCTCACATTATACTGGACTCCTTAGGAAGAAAAACCGGATCCCTGATGAGCAGCAGTGTGCTTGTCCTAACTGGTGCCAGTGCATATATCTGTGGGCTTATTACACAAGCCGTGCTTACATCTGGGGGCATATTTCACATTGTGGATGATGCCCTGTACTTCTGATTTCCTCCCAAATCATACTGACAAAGGCCACTTACAATGTCTTTATAAACTTCAAGGGGGTGCAGAAGGATTAAAGAAATGATTTTTACAGGTGTTGTGAAGGTGACTATTTTATACCAAGTGCTTCTTGCTGAAAATTTTAATTTTAACATATGCCATTGAAAATACAATTGACCAGTTATAACAATGTAAAAGCATATTAAACATGAGGTGAGAGGCTAGGGGTGGGAGAAGATATTCCTGGAAAAACATCAATTAGGTAAACATAAATTTCCAGATTGAGAAGAAGAAAAAAGACATGTCTAGCTTAATATTGGGCTGGCCATAAAGTTCGTTCTGGGTTTTCCATAAGATATTAAAAACCTGAACGAACTTTTTGACCAACCTAGTATGACGTTTATAACATTTATGGAGCACTTAACATTTGTCAGACACTACTGCTAAAAGCTTTACGTCCATTTTATTCTCACAACAACCCTATTAAATAGGAACTATTGTTATCCCCATATTATGGATGAAAAAAAACAGAGCTCCAAGAGTTTAAGAAACTTGCCCAAGGTTGTGTAGCTAGAAAGTGGAGAGCCAGGATTCAGACCCTGGTTAATCTGCCTTCAAACCCCAAGCTCATTTTTCTACTGGTAAACTCAATTGAGTCATTGGTTTAAAGTGCCATTTACCATATTCTCCCCAGGAATCTGTATTTTTAACAAGTTCCTAAGTGATTTTTATGGTCAGGAGAGGTTGAGCCATAGTACAATGTTACTCTGTTTCTTGAGTATATGTGATTTCTTTCCTTTTTCTTAGGCTTCCATTTTCCAAAATATGAATGAGAATACTCTTTTTTGGGTGTTCTACAAGAAATTTTTTTTTTAAGTTTTATTGTCAAATGTCTCATAAATACTAAATATGATGCCCTTTTCTTGGTGATTAAGACATGATTGTTAGTATATCAAAGAAGCAAAGACGCTTTTTCCAAATAACAGAGAACCTTTTTTTTAAATAACAGCCACATGTGGGCGTTCAGTGTACCCTTTAGGGAAGGCAGTCCTGGATACATGCACTTACAAACCCTATGATACTTTTTGTTTGTTTGTTTGTTTTGCGGTACACGGGCCTCTCACTATTGTGGCCTACCCTGTTGCGGGGCACAGCCTCCGGACGCGCAGGCTCAGCGGCCATGGCTCACGGACCCAGCCGCTCCGCGGCACGTGGGATCTTCCCGGACTGGGGCACGAACCCGTGTCCCCTGCATCGGCAGGCGGACTCTCAACCACTGCGCCACCAGGGAAGCCCCCTATGATACTTTTATATGGATTTATTGAACAGTTATTTCTTTTTATACTGTAAAACTTTAATTTTAAGATTTTAATGTTTTTACATTTTGAACGTACATGGCAATTCTAATGCTAGACTATTAAGCTTTGCTCTCTGTAACAAGATGTTAGAAAGTTCTAGATGACTAATATGGTGTAAACAGACTCCTCTTCCCTATATAGAAATAATGGGTGTTGAACCCTAGGACCCTGTCTTTAGAATAAAAAGACTGAGCTAAACGCTGGTAAATGTGTCAGCTGGAGCAATTGCAATAGCTACAAAAGATACCTGGGAAAACAATGGTTCTGAAGATCCTCTTCTGCTAATGGATATTTGGATATAAAATCCCAGTTTGCTTTTCAAAAATAATATGTTGAGGTTCCTAGACCTGTGCTACCAAGATCGATTTAAGTCTTGCAATTTCCCTAAGAGAATGTTAGATCACAAGGACTTTATTGTATACAGGAGTTAACCGATGCTTTTGGTTGATGTTGAATTTCATGGTGACTTCAGAGTCACATAATGAGAGATGTTTTGACCTTGACAAATCCCTTCATATAGATCTAGGCATAAATGATGGTCGTGGGCCTGTTGGATGGGCACCTGTTCTTATCCTCTCCTGTAATGTTCTGTATCACCAGGGAGCAGCAGCCTGGAGGCTGCACTCCCCAGCCTCCCATGTCTGACTGCCACCGGGGTTTGGTCGGTGGAAGGCATTGCCACCAGATTAGAGGACTGGGAGAAGGAGAAGCTGGGGGTTGATTTCCCCTTTGCTCTCTGCCATGGCGACATCTCTGTCCTATCTCCTGACAGAGAAACCTGCTGGAGTGACAACTTCCTCCATGGTTCTGGGCTCCGGCGTCACTACCTCTCCTCTGTGTCCTTTATCGTTTCCTGCTTTTGGCAATCCCTAGGTTGCCTTGGTGTTTCTTATTTGGCTTTTTAGCTTTCCTGTCACCTTTGAAACCAATTCCCTGAATTAAATTCCCTTCACTTGAGTTACTCATTGGTTTGTGTGCTCTTGGTTGGACCCAGACAAAGTTTCCATTTAAATATCAAGTTTGCTGGAGTTAGTTCTTCTAGTGGAAAAATAGTCACAGTCAACTCCACAAGTTGCCGGATTTTCAGAATTTATTGTTTCCACAAATACTTGTTTCAAATCTTGTCTTTTAATGTCATTCATTATTTAAAATTTAATTACTACTAATAACACTGCAGACATTAATAAATGAAACTTTATACATATTATATAGCAAATCTAACCAAGTTGGAGGTGAGTAACACATTACCCTGTGCTCAGTTCAGCTCTTTATTTATGCTCACCTGAAAAAGAGCTGCTTTTGCCAACTCTATTTAATTAAAGATTATCTTGTGATGATAAAGCAAGCCTAGATCTAGCCTAGATTTACATGGCGTTGCTTTTTCTTAAAACTCTAAGTGATTTGTAGCAAGTTCTCATAAGTATGTGCTTCCAGTATGGCTGGAAAACAGCCATAATTTTTTTCTTTTAAATTTCAACCCTTCTTAGGGTTTGTATAGAGGTCAAGTCCCAAAAATAGCTCCATGATGTCTGGTTCTTCTTTGATGTAGTTTGATTAATCTTTGTACAGAATTCCTGGCAAATAATAGGCACAAAATAACTATATATCGAATGCATGAATGAATGAACACAAGAACTCTTCAAAATATTTCTCTCTCATATCAATAGATATTATTAGCTATTTTTAAATGGACTCACAATTAACGAGGAAAAGCTTAAGTTATCTTTCTACAAGGTGGATTTAGCTGGACGGGTCTTGGTTTGAAATGCAAGCAACCAACCACATACCATAGGAGCCATCAGAGCAGAATTCAGGTGCTGACAGTAAAGATTAATGAACCACCTTTCCTTAATTGATAGCGTCCAAAGTGTACTCCCCTCAGCCTTTTGTCTGTCAGTTGGCAGGGGATCCAGCAGGTAGACACACTCCATTGCTTGCTGAAATTAAAAAACAGGTAACTTAATCTCATTACTTTAGACCATGATTTTTTTAAAGTTGCATTTGAAACAACAGAACAATTTCTGGGTGAGTAGGTCTTCTTGGTGATTCATAATTTAGTGGATGACATGTTCAAATTTATTAAATTGACCTGAGCATAAAATCGTCCAGGAGAACAACAATTAATCTGTAACACTGTAGATGTATTCTTTTAATAACAAAACAATCCCCTCTAGTATTATATATTTGTCTATTTTTTAAAGATGGTAGGTGAAGAGTGAGCTTTTCAGTATTTGTGATGTACAATTGTATGAGTAACAATTCTGGTTTCCTGAATGTGGGTAGGAAGGTGTGCCTAAATGTTTATCTAGAGAGTAAGCAATTTTCACGTAGAATATATGTTGGATAAATAAGAATTTGCTTTAGTTTATGGTATTAATGCAACCTTGTCAAGAACATATCTGAAAAGTAGTTAAATCAAAGATGTTTGATTTTAAAGAATAAATGTACCATCTCTCAAACTATATTATCTTTGTCTAAGAATATTTTTTCCCCCTGAAATGTAATTTCAGGGCTCTGTGATGTGGAAACTGTCAATGTATGTAATTGAGAGCAATCTGACTTTGATTATTGTGTGCATTCTTCAAAGACCGTGTTTAGGTGGCCCCACTGGATACTTTTCTAAGAAGCTCCATTCTACTCATAAATAAATACTGACTGAGGCACAATTTTGATCGCTGCCTTGTAAATAGTTGGAATGAGGCTGTGATATTACCTTCTTATGGAGGGGCCCCCTTTTTATTTGGGTCTGTTACATAGAAGATATACTCACTGTAGGTTTTAAGTCTTGATTCTGGAAATGTAGGTGCTTGTAAACTGATACTTCTGTTTCTGGCTAAGGAACTGAAAATATGACAGGTGCCATTCTCTTTGAAGTGCAAATGATGTTTCAGTTGAATCTTTTCTTCTAGTACATTTGGAAAGTGAGTTTTATGCCTGTGGAAGAACCTGGATTCTAATAAATGGGATTCTTAGCCACAGTAAAGTTGCTATAGGTGGTGGGATTCCTATTTCTGCTTGGATCTATATTCAACAGATTACCTCACAGCTTAACCCTGAACCAGCCTACTATCTTTATCTTTCATGTTGATTTCTTCCATCTATTCTTTTCCCATTACTTCCAGAGGTGATTCCATTTTTAGGAAATATTGGTATATTCTGGATGTCTCCAAGTCCTTTCAGATTTTGAGGCCAACATTTTCCTTTCTAGCCAAATAAAATGGCTTAAGCCTCCACTCGGTACATTTTGGGAGGTCCAGTTCTGTGCTTAACATTTCCAATGTGTCCAAAAAGCCTGATGTTGTGCTGTCACGTTTCACTCCAAATCCCTGCTCATGGGCTCATCTCTCATGGCTGCTGGCCATTTTCTGCCCTGTCTTGGCCATCAGTGATTTCAGACACCACTAACTAAGGCCACTCCCAGTTGATTTTTCCTTAAAGTTAGGCCATGGAAAGAAAGGTAGTAGCAAGGGGCAGGGAGATAGAGTGCAGGATCCGGTTGCTGTAATCGAAACGTAGAACAACACATTCAACTTAAATGTAAACAGCACTGTTCCCAGAAATGCATTAGCCATTCTCTGCCCTAAGGACATTTTCACTGACATTTCTTAGGTCCCCCAACTCTACCATGTTGAGAGGGTCCATCTCTCTTCCCTATCTCTTATTCCAGAGTTCCAGTGTCATATCGTGAGCTACTACAATAACCAAATCCTTACTCTTTCATTATGCAGAAGACTTGAACTCTCAAACCCTACTCCAGCCTATGGCCTGGGACCCAAGTTTGCTTATCCAGGAAAAAAAAAAATCATTAAGGTGTTTTCCCAAATGCAAGGGTCTTGACTCTTACACATACAAAGGTCCATCAGAAAATTCAAAATTTCTGTGTTTTCTTTTCAACATATCATTGATCACATTCTTAAAGTTCCTCCACTGCTTGGCATAGTAAACAGCATGGCTACAAGGCAGTATGCTGGAGGTGTTGAGATGTCAAGGATAGATACAGGATTGTGCTTTATGTGTTGCCCCATTGAACTGTAGATGCAAAGAGATGAGGGCGCCTGGATTTCTTTGCATATGTCTCCCTGGATTCTTACTCAAATACTATCACTGATACAGAACGAGCTGTGTAATTTGCAGGGCCCAGTGCAAAATGAAAATGTGGGCCCCTTTTTCAAAAGTTATCCAGAACTTCAGGAAGGCCACAGAAGAGCCTTAAAGCATGTGTGGGCCCTTCTAAGCACAGAGTCCTGAGCTGCACAGGTCACACCCCCAAGAACCTGTCCTGTATTGATGGTTGTTGTTGACAGTAAGATTTTAATAATAAGGAATTTGTGTAGTCTAAGGTCCATTTACTGTCAGCTTTGGAGGGGATATGTGTTAGGGCTGGGAAAATACCTTGAATGGCAATAAGCAAGGATCAGTTGACTTGAGTAGTAGAGATTACATTGTATCCCTCAGAGTTTCATTAGAGAAACAGGAACCCTTCTGGGTGTTTTGAGCTGGAAGGGATTTCATACATCAAATTAGGTGTTTCTAAAACTATTGAAAGGGTTGGAAAATCAAAGCTTAGGGAAAGGTACCATTAGCTTTCAGAGACTCCAGAAGGTGTATGTAGGAACTCCCGCAAAATCGCTAGTGACAGCCAAACTGCTTGCAACACTATGGAGAATGATTTTCACCAAAGCGGTGCCTGCCTATCACTGCAAGGGGGCAATGGGCTGAGTCAGCCTGTCTTCTTCTTCCTGTATGTTGTATCTTCTTATTGATGAAATTTTAAATGGTAATTTAAAATGGTACAAAGCCATTCCAGGGGATCTGACTGCTACAGCCAGTATAGAAAGCAAACTCTTTCTCAACAAGGGAGAACATTTGAAGAAATTGGATTCTGCATCGCTGCTAAAGTAGTGTCTGACATTTATATAAGTATCTAAAATATAGAGAGCATCCATTATTAAATACTGGATGCTATATAATAAATGCTAACATCTCAATAACTAATACAATAGAATTTTATGTCTGGTTCACATCAAACTAAATAGCAGTTATTAACTAAATAGCAGTTAGGGAGATGGTGTAACTGCGACATGCAGCCATTCGGGAACCGAGCTTGGTGGAAGCTCTGCTCTCTTCAACACATGGCTTCCACAGTTGTGGGCATTGATATCTAGCTGGCAGAAAGGGGAAGAGAGAGAATGGAGTATTTCATGACAGGTTTTTATGGGCCAGGCCTGAGAGTACACTTAACACTTTCTCTCACAATCCATTAACCAGATCTTAGTCACATGGCCGCTCCTAACTGCAGAGGATGCTGGGAAAACTGGCTGTGTGCTCAGGAGGAAAAGGAAATAGGTAAGGCATTTAGATGGATAAGAAATAGGTAGACGGTTTACTTCACATGATGTGTAATAGGGACCCAGGTTCCCTGTCTGCCATTTCAGCAACGAGAGTCATCGTTCACAAGGGGAAAATAGCTAGTGATCTATGTAGTTTTGGGTGCATTATTAAGCCTCGTTTTTTTCCTCTCAGTTTCTACATCTGTAAAATGGGCATAATAAGTGCATCTCATTGAATTGGTGTAAGGATTTCATGAGATAGTACAAGTAAAGTGGTTTAATGTAGTGCCTGGAGATTAACAAACGCTCCATCAATATTAGCTATTATTGTTGTCACTATGATTTTAAGAAAGAGTAGCATATCTGGAAACAAGTTAATATGTAAAATGTGCTCAGCACATGAATGGCACATAGTAAAAGCTCAGTAAATATGTTATCATTATCTTAAATTACTGAGTCACCCTGGTGTTATACTTAAATTTATTATGGCCTTCCACTCATAAGAACCCCTCTGATTTCTTTATTTTCTCTTTTCAGATTAATTTTTGGAATATGATCTGTATGGGACTGTAGTCACATGGGTCAATCAGATTCACTTTTGCTAGATCTAGTCTGATCTTTGGTGATCTGTATAGGCCTTTATAAATTGCTTCTTATTTGTTTATTGAAAATTGAAAATAAAATCGAGTACTTTATATTAAAATGATGGGATTTGAAATGGAAAGTGCCATAAATGCATTATCAATATGTAAAGAAAGTGATTGTGTTCTATTAATTTATTCAGGAAAGTATAGTAAGCATCCATTGATGTTGTTGCTTTAATTGACAAGAACTATTTTAAATATGTGTGCAATTGATTCAACTCTAATTTGTTTAGAAACTTCTGGATTTGAAAACAATCTGTTAAAGGTAAAGGTGATATTAGGCTGGATAGCAGTATTACCTTGAGCTTACCTGTCACTGATTGGGTGGATACATTTCTACACATCTTTACAAACATACCTAGAACTGTAATTTTGCAAAGGCCATTCAGAAAAGAGAATCACTGTGCAAGGTAAAATAGTAGAGAATAGTCTAGGCATGGTGCTTTCGGCTTGCCTCACAGCTAAATGTGTATAAGCATTGCTATTTTTTTTTTTTTTTCTTGCGTTATGCGGGCCTCTCACTGTTGTGGCCTCTCCCATTTGCGGAGCACAGGCTCCGGACGCGCAGGCCCAGCGGCCATGGCTCACGGGCCCAGCCGCTCCGCGGCATGTGGGATCCTCCCGAAACGGGGCACGAACCCGCGTCTCCTGCATTGGCAGGCGGACTCTCAAGCACTGCGCCACCAGGGAAGCCCGCATTGCTATTTGACATTCCTTCATTTGAAGAGGGGGAGAAAGAGTACATCTTTAAACTCTACAAATATTGCTTGGTCTTTATGGCATTTGTACTCAAAGGCAGGATCAGCAATGCTACATCATTGAAAGACTGAATTGGTCATGTCAAAGCATCACTGCATGGGGCACATTCATGTTTTTCTTTTTGTGAGGGAGTCTCTGCCCTCTCTTGTGTATGTTGTTTGATGTCAGATGCCTTTTAAAAAAAGCTACAAGCATTATTAGTTGTTTGGTGAGAAATAATAAATGCTATGTAGAGAAACATTACGAGATAAAGACAGACTCAGGATTGCAGACCACTAGCATACAACCATGAACCCGTATAGTTTGCCTACATTTATTAAAATAAATGATCAAAGCACTTAACATTGTCAAAAGAACATTTTCAGTTATGCCTCATAATTTGTTTGACTAATGCTTTTATTTTTTAAACAGTTGTTTGGCCAAAGTGAAAATACCATCTACCCTTGTTGTTAACCAGCATAATTTTAATTTGGTTTTCAAGGCCCTCCATGGGTTAAACTCAACCTGCCCTTCTAGACTCAAATTCTATTCTTTCATTCCAACAGCTCCCCCTGGACTGGGCTGCTTTTGTCACGTAGTCCATGCTTTCTCACCTCCACCTCTTTGCCCTCATACCTATTCTTCTCCTTGGAGAGCCCTTTATGTTCACCATATCCTACCTTCATCAAATGACCCCTCATATATACTTTTATATGCTTCAGCCCGATGTTATCTTTGTCTCTGATTTTCACATGGCACTCTTCTGTGGATTTCCTCTTACTTATACATAACATCTCTGTTGTACTGATAGGCAGGCTCTAAGCTCCATATTTTTTATCTTTATTCATATGTAATGCATGCCATAAAACCTTGCACATAGTCAATTCCCAGAAAATAGGTATTGAATAAGTCAATAAATGCATGAATGCTATCATTCTGCATTTACCAATAAACCATTCTGATTAATGTTTAATTTTACAGAAAAATATGTTACTCATTAACTATATTTAACATATTTTACCTGTATACTTAGTGAATATGACCTTTGAGCTAACATAAGGAAAAATATTCTTCCAAGATAATATCAACTTGACTTATCTTTTAGAATGTTCAGATTGGTTCACTCACATTGACATTAACCAGTTCTGAAATTCAGACATAGCATGTACACATATAGATTTGACATTTGAGGGGAACTTACTTTTTTCCAATTAAATAATGGAAGAGAAAAATAATGACTCAGAGGAAAACAGAGAGGCTATCGGGGTGAAATACTATAATAATGTAGCTAAACCTGACTGAGAAAAGGTGAGAAATAAGCATGCTTTGTTAGTCCTTTCATGGAGCAATGACTCAGCACTGTTAGTGAACACGATGAGTTTACATTATTCTTTCATCACAGACTGTCGGGTTAATTGTGGTATATACAGAGTATAGTGGATTCAGAAGACGATTGGTTATTGTGCTTTTCTTTTTTTTTTTAAGCAAGTTAGTGCCTTAAAAGCACACAGAATCCTGGATTCTTGTGAAATCTGATGATGAAAAACAAACTGAAAATAATTTTAAATGTACGTGGGTCTGCAAATAGAGGTTCTTGGAAGTCATTTCTAATTTCCTTCAAAGCCTGAGAGTCTGTGTATGTGTCTCGTAAGTGAGTTTTAAAAAAATCTTAGTGGGAACTCAATTTGTGAACATCCAACCACTGTCTCTTTTTGGCCTCATGAGAGAGGAGCATACATTGTATTTTTGTTTGGAATGACAAATACACAAACTACGTGTCTACTGGTGGGAAGCAGCCGGAGGACTTCTGCAGACTGTAGCATGTCCAACTCTGACTTGAGAAACAGGATCAATTTTCTTTCAGTGTTGTGACCGGATCTGGGAAAGAGAATTTGTATCATGAAGGAGCGATATCGCTTGATATCGCTATGATAGCGATATCGCATCATATCAAGCGATATGATGATCATGTCGTCATCATAAGAAAAAATCTATGTCTTACCACAGCCCCAGGTTGTGGGTGGAGGGATGTGGAAGCCAAGCTGGTGGCATCACTGCCAAGGGAGCCTTGGATTAGCTCATCTCCTACAAAACGATTTTCATCTTCTGCTGTTTTTCCTGTGATAATTCAAAGAACTGTGTTTGTTTTCCCATTTTTCACATCGTCAACTTCCATGGGCACAGGAATGGAGCAGAGTTAAAGCCAGGATTAGAGCGATCATTGAACACTGATTTGAATGTAAAAATCTATGGCCATTTGAAAGGGAAACTTTCAAGGGCCCATGTAATAAATCCCTGGGGAATTTGAAAGAGATGAGCTGTACCTAATTGCATTTGACATAACTAAAACACATGGGCCTCTGCAAAGAGGGTGAGGGCAGGTCCCTGAAACCCTCTGTTCAGCATTAGTGAAGGTTCAGAATAGTTCATGCATTCCGTTAATCTAAAGCTATGTGGTTAAAGCATCTCTTAGCCTCCTTCATCCTGCCTCCAATGAGCAATGATGAGAGGCCACAATTACTAAATTTTATTTTCAGGGATTTTTAAAGAAAAACTGAAAAGAACTGGTGGAACCATCCAACCGATGCCTTGAAATGCCTGGCATTGTATTGTATCTGAACTTGGCCTCAGAAAACAAATGCAACTCCCACCACAATGGGGAGGGAATGAGTTTCCTGGGCCAGAGTGGTCTCCCGTTGCTGGGAGCTACCGCCGCCCAGCGTGGGTAGCTGTAATCACAATGCCCCTGTCCCTGCCTGGGTGGTCCTGGAGGGCTGGAAATCTGTGTGACTCCTCAGGACCTTTGTCACAAGCCTATGTAATGTCTGTGTGTGAGTTCTTGCAAGTAAATCCCCCAGGTAGGGCCTAGGTCACCTGCCGTGGGCAGGGAAGGGGTGCAGCACACGTTGCCTCTAATGATTCTTTATAAGAAATAAAAGGCTATTACAATGGAAAGGAAAATATTAACCCGTATACTAGGCCCTTGTCGATAGAACTTCTCCTAGTCTCCTCCTGCTGGAATTGTAGAGCCATTGCCTTTGGAGCCAGTCAGCCTGGATGCTTTTATAAAGCCCCTTCTTCTCATGGGCAAGGCCAGACTAGATATCAAGCTCTGGGACTCTAAGCTCTGAGCTGTGAGCCCTACCATCTCTTGAGCTTCAAGCTTAGGGACTCTGCTAGAACAAGCCTTGGTCTTTAGGTTTAAGAAACAAAAGTAAAAGCTGGTGAATCTTCTCACTGACAAAGCACTTAACCTCCCTGCGCCTCAGTCTCTTCATTTATAAAATAAGACTCACTGTTCTTTTTTTAATTTCTTTCTTCCTTTTTTTTTTTTTTTTTTTTT
>NW_006785089.1:242118-266941 GCF_000442215.2 Lipotes vexillifer
GGGCCTCTCACTGTTGTGGCCTCTCCCATTGCGGAGCACAGGCTCTGGACGCGCAGGCCCAGCGGCCATGGCTCGCGGGCCCAGCCGCTCCGCGGCACGTGGGATCTTCCTGGACCGGGGCGCGAACCCGTGTCACCTGCATCAGCAGGCGGACTCCCAACCACTGCGCCACCAGGGAAGCCCAAGACTCACTGTTCTTATCTCAAGGTTTATTGCTGGGAATTGAATGAGGTAATCCATAAATTTCCTAGCCCAGCACCCCACACACAGCCTCTTTGGGAACAGGCAGGGGTAGCTCTCACGCTCTTCTGTTTGGGAAATGAGGCAACGAGAAGTCAGAGCATATTTTTGCTCCATGCTTTACACGTGTTAGCTCATTTAATCCTCCTAACAGTCCACTCTTAATATCTCTATTCCTAGAGGAGGAAATTGAGGCACAGAAAGATTGAGTGGTTTGTCCAAAGCCCTAGAAGGCGCCATCATTTCTAAGTGGCAAGGTGAGGATTCAAGCTGAGGCAGACTTGCTCCTTCCTGAGCCCACCAGCTTAGAGATGATGCCATGCTGCCAGGCTTATGTCTACTTCTGGCTTGTTACTGACTTTCCAGACCTTAGCCCAGTCATTAACATATGGCGAGCACTCTGTTAAATATTTAATAAGTGAATACATGAGTGGGTGATGCTTTCATAACTGTCCCAGACCATGTGGTCTCATCAAAACCTTTTTTTTTTTTTTACTTTTTATCTTCCGGTGTTTGGGAATTCTCACGTCCTTATTTTACTAGGTTATCTCTTTGTCTTTATAGGTGTCACCTTTTTTTTTTTTAACATCTTTATTGGAGTATAGTTGCTTTACAATGGTGTGTTCGTTTCTGTGGTATAACAAAGTGAATCAGCTATACGTATACACATATCCCCATATCTTCTTCCTCTTGCGTCTCCCTCCCACCCTCCCTATCCCACTCCTCTAGGTGGACACAAAGCACTGAGCTGATCTCCCAATAGGTGTCATCTTTCAACCATTATTTTGAAAGATGATTTCCTGAAGGGAAGAACCATGTTTTATGGCTGTTATATAACCTCCACAAGAATAGCTGAATAGATGGGAAGCAGCCGCATAGCACAGGGAGATCAGCTCGGTGCTTTGTGACCACCTAGAGGAGTGGGATGGGTGGGGGGGGGGGGAGGGAGAGGATATGGGGATGTATGTATATGTATAGCTGACTCACTTTGTTATACAGCAGCAACTAACACAACAATAAAGATGTTTAAAAAAAGGAATAGCTGAATAATCAATTTATGACACATGTGAACCTTTAAAATAACTTTCTAAATAGATTGGAAACTTGGGGTGTTGACAAGCATAAGATTTACTCCCCTTCACAATCCATCCCTTTTCTTTGCTCCCTCCCACAAAATGCTATTTGGTTGAATAGTTTAAAGATTAAAAGACAATATGACAAACATTTAAAGTTAAAATAGATCAATAAAATCACCCTAAAAAAACAGAAAGGCATTCAGACTCTTAAGTAGAACAGATCAAAGTATTAGGGCAATAATTCTGTCTCTAAGATTTCAGGTCACTAAAGGAAACATGTTGGATTGCATTACCTCCATTTTCTTAAGAAAAAAATAGCATTTAAAATTCCTCTCTGAAGATAAAATTGCTCTTGGAGCTATATTCAAGTTAGCATCAATTATGTAGACCTTATGTAATAGACGTAGGAAATAATACCATCAACTACAGAATTATAGAAGACACGAACATGCCCTCTTTAGTAGGTCATAAAAATGGTGAGAATGGCCACATTTTTCTGAGGAGGTATTTGGAATTTGTTTGCCTTCGCCAAATAGCGGCCACATCATATTCTGAGTCATGGTTAATGATGGCAGTACTGCTTCTCTTTCCTTTGAACCACTTACCTATTCATTGACTAACGTGTTTTAAATACCACAGAGGAGTAAGACTCTCCATTGTGTCTTTGGGTGGAAAAATGTGCAACAACCCATTTCCTAAAAAGACTGTAATTACATTTAAGAAATGCTAGTAATTAACAGCCTGAATGAGTAGGTCTAAGTTCGTTTCATGAAAAACCAGGAGACATACCTAACCTTTCTTAAGCTCCAGGGCACGTATATAATTTGAACATTATGTCTGCAATGAGGGTGTGTTTTCTTCCTTTTCAATGAGGAGGGTAATTAGGATGATAATAGAAATAAGACTTGAGTTTATAGAGCCCTTGGCTGAGGTTTACTGAGGTGGCTTCTGGCTCTGTGGTAGGCATGTCGGACTGATGTCAGAGTTTAGAAGACACTGAGTTTTTCATGCCTTTTTCCCTCTGGGCTTCCTCTTCCTCTAATAAAACTGATTTAACCCCATCCACATTCCAGCTCTAAATCCCAGTGCTTAAAAATGAACTGTCTGTATCTGACTAACTTAAAAAAAATAAAAGAATAAGTAGCTCAAATAAAAGCTCTCCTTTCCCATTTGGCTGCGCCTGTCACATACATGTACTGGCCCCTGACATGAAGCTCTGATATTGATCTGGAGCCTTACCGATCTCCAAATTAATATAGGGACGGTGCCCACCGCTAACTTAGACAGTTCCAGAGGTGCTCACGTAATCTTCTTTTGTTCACTCACACAATGAAAAGAATGTCTGTACTAGAGTAACTATTAAAGGGTTCCAATATGCCCTGCTCCAGGCTGAGCTTTGCAATCTGATGCAATATTTTTTAAGCAAGCTTCTGGTTTCGTTATATTAATTTGAGATTGGATTTCCTCCACTGGTTCAAACGAAAGTGTGATCTTGAAGTACTTAATATACTCCGTTTCCTCCATGGTTAATTTGGATCGGAATTAACTCCTTCCAAGTTCATCCCAAAGTACTAGTGTACCCCATACTATCAGGCACTCTACTTTCCTGTGACATCCCACCAAGTAGGAATACTTGAGGGATCGAGATTGCTTAACCCTGTCTGGTTGCATTCAGATAAATCATGACAATTTCTCTTCTCGTTGTCTCTCTCTCTGTGATTATTTATGGCTGTGTAACAAACCACCCGGAAAGTTATTAGCTTAAGACAATATCAATTATTTTTTTGCTCATGAATTTATAACTTGGGCAGGGCTCCTCAGGAAAGGCTTGCCTCTGTTCCACACGGTGTCAGCTGGTGCGGCTCAACTGGGCCAGAGGACATTTGACATTTGGTGTCAGCTCCAGATGTCTCGCTAGCACATCTGACCAGTTGGTGCGGGTGTGGCCTGGCAGCTCAACTTGGTTGCTTAGATCCAAGACACCAGGTCTGGAAGCTGCCAGTTTCTTCCAGTCTGGTACAGCAACATTTCTGTCATATCTGGTTGGCCAAAGACATCACAAATCCTTCCCAGAGTTAAGGGGAGGTGACATAGAACCCTACTTGTCAAAGAATTTGGCCATCTTTCTACTACCACACTCTGATTGATACCAGTTACCCAAGCCAGAAACTTAGATATCACCTTTGACCCTCTCTTCCCTTTCACTTATCCTCCTCTCCATGATTCACCCTAGAAATACACATACAGTTAACCCTTGAACAACATGGGTTTGAACTGCATGGAATTTTTTCAATAAATACTTACGACAGTACTACATGACCTGCAGTTGGTTGAATCCACGGATGTGGAACCAAGTATACTGTACCATGTATATGAGGACCATCTGTAAAGTTATACTCAGATCTTGAACAGCATGGAGGGTCCGTGCCCCTAAACCCCTGTGTTGTTCAAGGGTCAATTGTATTATTTATTACATATAATTTATAATTGTATCATTAATCTTACATTAGTTATATCATATATGTATCAATTACCGAGTCCTAATTGGCTCTGAAATCTTTCCACTTCTCTTGAGTGCCATCACCCCTTCTCTGGTACACACAGCATCCCTCACCTTCCTCCTGACTGGTCTCCCTGCCTCCACCTTGCTCCTGTCCAATCCAGTCACGATGACTTTGTTTTTAATCACCGGTAGCATCACTCTGCTGATTAAAATTCCTCAAACATCCTCCATTGCTCTTAGGGTAAAGTGAAAACTTGTCTGCTTGGCTCACGAGGCCCTGCCTCGTCTGCCTTCTGCCTCCTTCTCCAGACCTACCTCTCCATCTCTTTTTTTTTTTTTTTTTTTTTTTTTTCAATGCGGTACGCGGGCCTCTCACTGCTGTGGCCTCTCCCATGGCGGAGCACAGGCTCCGGACGTGCAGGCCCAGGGGCCATGGCCCACGGGCCCAGCCGCTCCGCGGCACGCGGGATCCTCCCGGACCGGGGCAGGAACCCATGTCCCTCACAGCGGCAGGCGGACTCTCAACCACTGCACCACCAGGGAAGCCCCTACCTTTGCTAACCCTTTGGCATTCAGGCTTCAGTTTTGACAAAGTCTTGATGTTCTTCGAATGCTTTTGCTCCCTCTTACCTCCGAGACTTTGTTCAGGCCGGTCTCTTTCTTTAAAATGCTCTTTTCTGCCCACTTCTTTCACTGTCCCCCATTACCACTGCCAGGGTAATTCAGCTTCGTGCTTCAGATTTCAACTTAGTTTTCAGTTAGTCACTTCCTCAGGAAAGTATTTCATAGCACTCCATTCATTTATTCATTCACAAAATATTTATTGAGTGCCTACGATGTGCCAGGCATTTTCCTTGACCCTGGGGATACTACAGTGTGCGAAGTAAAAGACCCTTCTGTCATGGAACTTACACTTCTAGTGGAAAAGTCAGGCAATAAATGGGAAAATACATAGTAGCGATAAGTACTAAGCAGAAAAAAATGAAGCAGGATGCAGAATATAAAAGCTTGACGTTTAGGATGTTGAAGTTTAGGCACGGTGGCCAGGGAAGGCCTCACTGAGAAGGCGTCATTTGAGTTGGGACTTACATGAAGTGAGGGGGGCTAGTTAAGAGGCTGTCTGGAAGAAGAATATTTCAGACAGAAGAAGCAGCAAGTGCAAAGGCCCTGAGGTAGGCATGCACTTCTGTGTTTAAGGAATGGCAGGGGACCAGAATGGCTGGAGTGAACCAGTGGGGGGCAGAAAAGAGGATGAGGTCAGAGAGATGGTCAGGGCCCAGACCACAGAAAGCCTTGTAGGTCCCGGTAAGGACATGGGCTTTCACTCTAAGTAGCATGTAACTAGCATGTTACAAAAATTCATTTCCCACCTGAAGGTCTGTGTACATATACATGTGCATATGTGGTTTTTGGTGTCTACTGTGTGCCCAGAACTAGGGATGGAGAGGTCTTTGCCCTCAATTGACTCATAGGGATCACACAATTACAGAACAGTAAAGTGAGTATTATAGTGGCAGAAGAAATATCTGTTCTAGGAAGTAAATAGGACAGAAAAAATGGGTGGAATGGTAGATCAGCTAATACTGATCAGACAGTTAGCATTTCTTGAATACCAGCAGGAACAATTGCATCCTCACCAGAATGGCATCTTTCTTGTTCTGTTTCGTGAGTATGATCAGAGAGGACTACTATCTTGAGCATCACCATTTGACTTGTCTCATGAAGTCACAGAATATTCAAAGTGCAAAAAAACAAAACAGGAAAAAGGCCTGTTTTTAGCTCTTTTATTTAAAATGTAAAGAAAATGAGGCCCAACAAGACTGAGTCTTGCCAAAAATCATGCATAGGAAGAATGAAGAGGAAAACCAGGCCTCTGAGCCTTGGACCAGACAAATGGCAATGTTTTGTTACCGAAATCAGAAAGAGAACAAGTCTTCTCCACAGGAGTACTTTGGGGTTAGTTACTGGGTGGTCTCTTTACCCATAAGCCCCTGCTTCTCTTTTTTGCTGGTTTCTTCTCACTGACTCAGTCTAGACCTGCTCTCGTCAGGCTTGGAGCCTGAGTGCACCGTGATGGCTTCCTGTTCTCAGCCGCGCCTCCCCATTCACTGCACTGTAGCCTGGTAAAGTCTTCTGTAGGGTCAGCCTCACCACCACAAGCTGAGTGTGCCATGGCCTCCCCTCTTTTTTCTCCTGATGCTCCAAGCTGCCGAGGGACAGGAAATGGAGTTGCTGAGTTTCGAGGTCTCCTGGGCTTGTCTGTACCACAGGGAGACTGGCATGCCACTTCAGGTCCAGGAAGGAAAAGAGAGTTCCAATCAGATACACATGCTTCTCTGAGTCTCCAGTTAGTTCCAGAACCATCATTTGCTTATTGAAATTTTACCATCGTTACATGTAGCCTGACCCAGACAGCAAGAGCCAGTGATGTCCCTCTGTTGTAACTATATGGCAAGAGGAACATGCAACCAAATTAAATAAAATTAATTTCAAGCACACACCCTGAATTGAAGAAGCATTTGCACAATTACACGGTGTCAGCACAAGTCACTTATCCTGAATGGTTTTATTGTTGTGACCCTGATTTGGCAATCACCGTGCCTGCTCTGCATGGTAAACTTGAACCATGTTTTGCCCTGAAGTTTGAAGGAACTGTAATTTAAAACATCTATAACAAAACAATCTATGAGTAAATGAGATATCCCTAAATTAGATACCTCTTTCATCAGCACAATGAGTAATTCTTTCCAATATGGTAACATTGAGGGGCTCTGGGAGTCCCTTTATTAAATAATAATCCTTCCTCATATAGGATTTTGCATGACTCTCGGGAAAAAAGTTATTTACCTGCTTAATCATGAACAAAGGGCACTGCTTCTCTACTTTTGATATCATTACTGCTGCATGAGTTTGCGTGTGTAAACTGTGATGGCTTTATATCATTTCGTACTATGGACATTTTTCCATATACAGCACTATGAATAAGAACAAGTTCTGGGGAGTTTCATGATTTATAACTCAGACTTAAAAGCACAGACCAGCCTCTTCCATCTCATGTTGTTATGTTCCTCACTATATTCTATTTGTTTTTTATACATGTTTATTCAGTGTCTGCTATGTGCCAAGGGCTGTTATGGGAACAGGGGATGGATACATCAGTGAAAAAAAACAGGAGAAGATCCCTGACCTTACAAAGATGATATTTTAGCAAGAGGATAGGAAGAGCTATACAACACACAATTACCATGAATATATAAATAATTTAGATTATATAGCATGCTTGAAACTAATGAAAGCTATGAATAGAGGAAAAAATAGAGCAGGTTAAGGAGTGAGCGGGTGGACTCCAGTACTAAATAAGAAATAGGGGCTCAGAAGAGGTCTCACTGAGGAGGAGAGATTTGAGCAAAGACTTGAAGGAGGTAAAGGAGTGAACCAAGCAGATAATCTGGGGAAGGATCATTTCAGACATAGGAATCAGCTGGAGCAGGCAAGGAAATCCCTGGAGATCTTTGTGGATAAGGTCAAGGGAACAAAGTGAAGATGAGTTCAGTGAGATAAGGTGGCTGTTTAGGGTCAGAGCAGGAGGTTGCAGCAGATTATATAGGGCCTTGTCAACCATCGTAAGATATCTGAGTTTAACTCCAGGTGAAATGGGAGCCACTGCAGTTGTTTGAGCAAAGGAGTAGCATGATTTAATTTAAGTTTCTAAAGATTAGTTTGGCTAATCTTTGTAGCCAGACTAATCTGTTTGGGGATGATGCTTGGCATAGCGAGGGTAGAAGCAGGATGCTACTGGAGTCATACAGATGCGATGTGTGATTGGCTCAATCAAGATGGCAGGTGAAGTGGCAAAAGGAGTTCAGGTTTTATACATATTTTGAAGGTAGAACCAACAGAAATGAGTTAAGATGGCTCCAAGAGATTTGGTCTGAGCATCTGGAAGGATGGAGCTGCTATCAGCTGATATGCAAATGGCCATAGGAAGAGCAGGTTTTCAAGTTTGGGTCAGGAATTCATGTATAGTCAAGTTTGAGAAGACTATTAAATATCCAGCTACAGGGTATATAACAGTCAGGCTATATAAGTCAGGAAATAGGCCTGGGCAAAAGGCAGAATTTGAGAATCGTTGGCGAGTAGGTGGTATTTAAAGTCTTGAGGACAGACGACACCAAGAGGGGATGAATGTAGACAGAAGAGCACATGGAGGTCTAAGCCATTAAGAGGTCAGGGAGAAGTTCAGGAACTACGTAAAGAGGCTAAGAAAAAATGACCAGTGATGCAGTAAGAAAACCAAGGAAGGGCAGTGTATAAAGTATGAAAGAAAGTATTTTGAGGAGGGAGTGATCACAGTATGAAATTCTGTTGTGGGATAAAGTAAGCTGAAGATTGAGAATGGCCACGAGATTTAGCAATATGGAGGTCATGGGTGGATTGCTGGCAGGAGTTTGAGTGATGTGATGCAGGTAAAATCCTGATTGGACAGAGAGGGATTTTTCTCTTTTCTTTCCCCACCTCTATTCCTTTCTTCCTTCTTCCCTTCCCTTCCCTCCTCTCCCTCCCTTCCTCCCTCCCTTTCTTATTTCCCTTCTTTATTCCTTCTTTCCCTCTTTTTTTTCCTTTTTCCTGCCAGCAAAGTGAGCTAAAAATCCAAACTCAGATATTTGTTGACAGTACAATTTTAGTGAATCCCTTTGGGAATTTTGCTTTTAAACTCTTGGAAGATTTTCACATATTTGATTTGTTCCTAACATTCCAAAAATGGCATGAATTTTAATTATCCTCAGATTTCATGTGTGAACAAAACAGCCAAGGGTACAGATAAGCATTTTAGAAAATCATTATATTATTTGAGGCCATTTCATTATATTTTCACACACTGGGTATGGAGAAAAAAAGTATCAATAACTTGTTTTATTACATCTTGGCAACTTAACATAAATCACATGTTCTTCTCAGGGTTTAACTTGTATGTTATGTGTATATAGCTTCCCTAACAAGATAAACTCTTTGAAGACAACAACAATATAAAGATATTGTTTATAATATCTTTAGTAACTGGCCTTGCCTTGCACATAATAAGTATACAGTTTACATTTGTTGGTTTAATATTCTGTATTCTTTCTGCCTGATCCTATTTTCTTATACATAAGCCTCCCTCAGTTATAGATAGACGTAATAGAAAACAATCAGAGAACAGTGCTTATACTGCTAGAAGTTCTAGCCTTAAAAGACTTTACAGTCTTGTTAGGGTGAGAATACAGATATATGTGACAAGTTCAAAAGCAAAAAACAAACAGTATACAGCAACAATAAAAGATAAGCAAGTGATTAGTGACCAAATGCAACCTATAGATAATACATGTTTAAAGGCTTGAAACTAACAGGGTTCTGTGCTGGTAAGAAAAACATACAGGCATACCTTGGAGATATTGTAGATTGGGTTCCAGACCAATGCAGTAAAGCAAATATCAAAATAAAGTGTGCCCCATGAACTTTTTGTTTCTCAGTGCATATAAAAGTATGTTTATACTGTACTGTAGTCTTCTAAGTATACAATAACATTATGTCTTAAAATAATGTACATACCTTAATTAAAAAACACTTTATTGCTCAAATTGTTAACTATCGCCTGAGCCTTCAGCAAATCATAACCTTTTTGCAGTGGTAACATCACCATAACAAATACAGTAATAACGAAAAAGTTTGAAATATTGTAAGAAATACCAAAATGAAAAAGAGAGACTCAAAGTGAGCAAATGCTGTTGGAAAAATGGTGCTGATTGACTTGTTTGTCACAGGGTTGCCACAAACCTTCAATTTGTTAACAAACAAACAAACAAAAAACACATCTGTGAAGTGCAATAAAATGCCTGTACTGAGGAAGTTATTCTTTTTTTATTAATTTTTAAAAAGTTTTGTCTGTGTTGGGTTCTCATCCCTGCACACGGGCTTTCTCTAGTTGTGGCCAGTGGGGGCTACTCTTTGTTGCGGTGCGCGGGCTTCTGATTGCGGTGGCTTCTCTTGTTGCGGAGCACGGGCTCTAGGCATGCGGGCTTCAGTAGTTGTGGCTCGCGGGCTCTAGAGCTCAGGCTCAGTAGTTGTGGTGCATGGGCTTAGTTGCTCCACGGCATGTGGGATCTTCCCGGACCAGGGCTCGAACCCGTGTTCCCTGCATTGGCAGGTGGATTCTTAACCACTGCACCACCAGGAAAGCCCCTAAGGAAGTTATTCTTAAAATAGCCTCCTGCCCTTCTTCCTCTACCACTAATAAAACAAATACATGTTTATAGAAAAATCAGATAATATTATGTTACGAGCATTTTCTCTTTTCCTATACACTTATTCTAAACACCATTTCCAATTGATGCAGAGTATTCTATTGTATGAATGTGCCATAATCAATTTAACTCTTCCCATGGATTAAATGCTTCAGTTGTTGTTTCCTCTTTTCCAGTATACACTAAATTAAGGTGAAGAGCCTTGTAGCCATGTCTCTATATATGTTTGATTGTTCTTTTCTTTTTTCTTTTTTTTTTTGTTTTTTGACCACCTTCACTCATTTATAATTATTTCTCCATATTACGTTTCTAGATTTGGAATTACAATTTCAAAGACATTGACATACATAGAGATATTTTTTTTTAATGGTGGTGATAAAAAACCATAGCATAAAATTTACCTTTTTAACCATTTTTAAGTGTACAGTTCAGTAGTTTTAAGTATATTTACATTGTTGTACAACAGGTGTTTTAAACATTTTTTCATCTTGCAAAATTGAAACTCTAAACAACTTTCATTTTCCCCATCCCCCCAGCCCCTGGCAACCACAATTCTACTTTCTGTTTCTATGACGTTAACTACTTTAGATACCTTATATGAGTAGAATCATACAGAATTTGTCTTTTTGTGACTGGCTTATTCCCTTGCATAATATCCTCAAGATTCATACACGTTGTGGCATGTATCAGAATTTCCCTCTTCTTTTAAGTTTGAATAATATTCCATTGTATGTATACACCAGGTTTTCTTCATCCATTCATCCATCCATGAGCACTTGGGTTGCTTCCACCTCTTGGCTATTGTGAATAATGCT
Organism: Lipotes vexillifer; assembly: GCF_000442215.2. Classification (NCBI taxonomy): domain Eukaryota; kingdom Metazoa; phylum Chordata; class Mammalia; order Artiodactyla; family Lipotidae; genus Lipotes; species Lipotes vexillifer. Next base: position 253,034 of record NW_006785089.1, read on the forward strand.
ACAGTAAACCTGGCTGTGAAAATATCTCTACAAGATCCTGCTTTCAATTCTTATTTTTATATACCTATAAATAGTGGAATTTCTGGATTATGTGATCATTCTGTTTTTAAATTTTTTTGAGGAACTTCCATACTGTTTTCCATAGCAACTATACTATTTCACATTCCCAGCAACAATGCACGGGAGTTCCAATTTCTCCACTTCCTCACCAACACCTGTTTTCTCTTTTTTGTTAGTGGACATCCTGAGGGTAGTGACATACATAGAACTTTTTAAAGCTCTTATTTTTTTCAGAATATTTGCTTATGAAATTAGCACATCTTATTGGCCTTTAATATTATATATTTTTGTTTTGACTTTGCTTATTTGATAAGATAAAGTTATAGTTATAAATTATAGGTGAAAATAACTTAAGTTCTACTTCTTTTGTTATTAATAAGATTTAATTGTTTTGTACAGGCCTACTGGCAGTTACATTTTTTTTGTTGTGAATTATAAGGTTATAACCTAAAAGAACATTTTTCTATCGAGTTTCCTGTACCCAATTTATAATATTTATGAGTGATTAACATATAAAATATGTTTTTATCTCATTGACTTAGCTCAGGCTACTGTAACAAAATACCATAGTCTGGGTGGCTTAAACACCAGACATTTATTTCTCACAATTCTGATGACTGGGAAGTCCAAGATCAAGATGCTGGCAGTTTTGGTTCCTGATAAGGTATTTCTTCCTGGCTGGCTTGCAAACAGCTGCCTTCTTGCTGTGTCCTCACATAATAGCTGGGAGGAAAAGGGAGCTCTGGTCTCTTTCTCTTCCTATAAGGACACTAATCCCATTATGGGGGCTCATACTCATGACCTTATCTAAATCCAATACCTCCAAAAAGCCCCACCTCCAAATACCTTCCCATTGGGGGTTAGGGCTTCAACATGTGGGCGGACATATTCAGTCCATAACACATATTTCTTGTAATTATTCTCAGATTATCATATGTATTTTAGTTTTACTAATGGTGATTTTTGCCTCTATTTTACTGGTAGAGTTAAACCTAAGACTATTTTAATTTACATTTATATCTATTTTATCTGAAGAAAATGCATGATCATGTAATAGTTAAACATTCATTTTTTTTCTATGTCAATATTTTTATCAGTCCTAGTGCAGGTGGAATTTATTAATGATTGGATTTAATATTTTCCCTAAAGAGTGTGTTTTTTATTTGAAAAAATATTAAAATATATTAAATAGTAATCGATATCATAGCAAAAACATGAACTCGTTAACAGAGTTTAATTTATATTAACATTTTGCCATATTAATTTTGGATCTCATGTGTATGTGATATTACTGATAAAGTTTGTCTCTTTGTACACATGCAGGAACCTATTCCCCTCTCTCTGAATAGGTATCTGCCGTCAAGAATTGGCATGTAATTTCTTATCCATATTTTTATGCTTTCATTTTATATGTACTTATATACTGTGTGTATATATAAATATATATACACATATATACCTACATATCTATATACTTGTATATATACCTATACATATTTATGTAGAGATAGTAATAGATATATTTTTTAGATTGTTTAAGTTAATATAACTAGTATTCTATTATATCTCTCTGTAACTTGTTTATCCCTCAGAATTTGTTTTTGAGGTGTATCCATGCTAACATGTATAAATCCACACATCTGTTCTAGTTACTGAATAGTATAATGATGTATGAATACACAGCTATATGTTTATCCAGTCTCCTATTGATTGTCGTAAGTTGTTCCAGGTTTTTTCTTTCTATTGTGAAGAATTGTGCTATGCACTGCTATACTTAAAAAGGATAACCAGCAAGGACCTACTGTATAGCACAGAGAACTCTGCTTAATGTTATGTGGCAGCCTGGATGGGAGGGGTGTCTGGGGAGAATGGATACATGCGTATGTATGACTGAGTCCCTTTGCTGTGCACCTGAAACTGTCACAATATTGTTAATCGGCTATACTCCAATATAAAATAAAAAGTTAAAAAAATGATATGAAGGCTTTTATAAGGCACTTAGTTTTAGAAGTTGGTAGATTGTAAAAAAGAAAAAAAGAATTGGGCTATGAATAACCTCGTACATGTCTTCTCGTGTACATATGAGAATTTCTCTAGGAGGTCTACACCTAATTGTGGAATTCCTGAATTGTATGTAATGCACATTTTCATTTTTCTTTGAAAGGATCAAATGGCTCTCCAAAGTGGCTTTAAGAAAATTAACTAATGTCTCTAGACCTCAGTTACTTTGTTTGGATAATATGGGAAATACTTTACCAGATTGTCCTGAGGATTAAATGTGACAATGTGTATAGTGTCTATAAAAGCACCTGGTAAAGAACAAGCACCCATTAATTGATGATGGTATTATCTAAGTCCCCTTCTGCCCTAACGTTTGTCACTGATTGCTTTTGAGCAAGGGACTGATAGTCTCAAAGGGGTATTTAAGGATGTAATGGGTATTTGTTGTTTTGTGAGTGTGTGAGCAACATTCAGCCTCTTTGCATCTGAGGACCATTCCCCATGGAATGTTACATGTTGGGACACACCTCCCTGTTTGCCATCATGGATCAGTTGGCACACATCTGAACCAGGGTGATGGCAAAGAAAAGGGATGATAATAGGTGGATGTGAGGAATTTAAAAGTATGCTGTTAGATGCCTGGTAACTGATTACTTGCAATTGGATATGGGATGCTAGAGGATGGCAAGAGTTTAGATAAAATTAACAAGTTTAAGAAACTTGGGAGTATAAGATTCTACGAACAGAAAATAGGATGGTGGAGTTGAAAGTGGCTTGGGAGAAAGATGAGTCAGGTTTTAGGCAAGGTTATTGGAAGGAGATACCCACTTGGTGTTGAAGAGTAGCCAGCTGGAGCTCAGGAAAGTGGAAGGAGTTGGAACTAGATTTGAGAAGATTCTGTGTGAGCATTGTTTAAAGCCAGAAGTCCAGAAACCAGAAAGGTTTCCTGCAATTAATTTACTGAATTATAGGGCCTGAATTATTGCCTTGCTGTGTAGCTCCAGATCGGGGGCTAAGAGTTCTGTCAGTCGTGTGAGTGTGTCTGGAAGGGATGGTTGAGAGTGCAAGCGTAGGGGGTGGGGATAAGCTTATTCTTCACACACACCCACCAATTTTCATGCAAATGGCGTGCAGTAAACATCCATCCAGCAATGATGGAGGAAAAGAGAATACAGGGGCAGGTTGCTTTGGTGCACTAGGGACCAGGGAGGTCATGGAGCTGAACAGAAATAAATAAACATGTATGCAACTAAGGCACACTGATTTCTGGATAGTGTTTACCTCTGGAGGAGAGATGGGGACGGGGGTGGGTTTTACCAGAATCTTCACGAGGGTCAGGAAATTTAGAGTAAAAACCTTGGAAGATAAAGGAGGGAAGTTTAAAATACTTTGAAATATTATTTCAGTTCCAAATAAATTTAACCTTGGATCTCACTATTTACCTTATTACATCTTTCTCTTTAACACAAGAAATTGAAAATGACAAGTCAATTAGACCAATAACATTTGGAAAGAAGAACATGTTTTCTATTAATCTTTTCAGAAGGGGGTATTTGTTTTTAATTAAGTTAGTACTCTCATTACCTTTTTTTAAACGAATATAGAATTTCTTCCTCCTAAAATTCTAAATCTGCTATGTTTAGCAGCATAGTTACAGTTCTGAAGGTTTGTGGATTTCTCCCCCGTTTATTAATTTATTAGCTCCAGTTCATGAACTTAAACCTTTTCAGTAGTTTGTTTTGGAGCAATTTATTCTGATACTCTCATCACCTGAGGGACTGAAGCCTCAGAAAACTTTCCTTATATGGATTCGGGAGATGAGTGTCCACAGAAAAAAAACTGACATCAAACATTGATCTGCTTGCGTAAAGTGATTCTACCAGTTACATGGCATTTGGTGCTTCTTGTAAATTGATGCAAACTTCATTAAAGAAAATGACAGATGGCATATGGCTGCAGGCAAAATGCCAATCCACATGATGAATCCTATAGTGTTCGAGCCCAGGATAAACAATGTTTTAAATCACTTTGAAAAAAAATCTTTCGCATTGATTTCTCTACAGTAACTAGGTAATTATAATTGTGTAGCTAGTTCCTTATTAGCTTAAAAAATAATAAAAATAAAAGGCGGCAACAGATACACGTTTGATTTGGGTTTATATTGCAAGACGGATGGCCTCACAAGATTTTGTGACCTTATGCTGCCATGCTAAGGTCTTCACCTGCATGAGGTTACAGTAGATTGACCACAGAGCCCAGGTTTTTGTGTTTTTAAGTTATTTGGTATATTACTTTGAGAATTGGAAGACCTAGGGGTACCAAAACGGATTATGAGATTTTTCTTTGATTGACAAGATGAGCAAGTCTGTGTGAGGCAGATGCATCTCTATGGACGGACTGCAGACAGGTGTCAGTCACAGCCAGCGGGTGTTGCATTCCTTTTGAAGGTGGGCGTCTAACAAATTTAATTTTAAGGGAATAATTACAGTCCTATCAAATTCTGAGGTTCACTACATGATACATTTTTTTTTTTAAAGCTAAAAAAAATTCCATCAGTTTTTATAATAATGTTCTTTTCTGGTTAATTTTATGTGCAGAACATGGTCCTATAAATATATATTTTTAATGGTCCCCAAATAAAGGTCACATATATAGGAAATAAAAATGATTTCTAATTATAGAAAGTAGAACTAGATACTAGTTTCAGTACATGGAATTTGTATAGTTAAGTTTAGTTAGTGATTCATATCTGGCTTCTTTTCAAGCTCCAGAAATGTCCTCTGGCTAATTTAAATGGAAGAATGTAGAAGGATATTCACTGATTGGGCAGAAATACAGGAGAACTAAGCAGAAATCTGGGTTCCCGCACAGGATAGTACAACACATACCTTACTTCAAGCCATAGTCTGTCTGGGTAGGGCACTCCACTGCTGGCTCCACCTCCAGTGGACGCTTGCTTTTGGCTGCACTGAGATTTCGACACTTTCAAAGATAACTTCTCAGCTGTCCTTGCACCTTTCCATCATTCTCCAGAACATCAAAGTTCCAAGTAGGAACCTTTAATTGGCTGTGTTTAGACCATGTGCCATTTCTCTGGTTGCCTGGTCCACTGGCTTCTTAATGAGAGTGAAGCCTCTCTTCTACCAGAGCCTATATGGTGGGGGATCTCTTCCAATTAGGAAGGGAGTTCTATCACTGGACATCCAAAGAACAAAGAACAGACAGGAAGCAGCAGAGGCGTGTGACAATGAAAATTCTCCTTTTAATCATGACATTTTCCCCTAGTTTATTTTTGTTTGCTTTTGATAACCATAAACATATGAAGCAAATAATCCTCATTAATATTCTTAACCCTAACACTTGGTTATAGATGTGACCTTTTATTCCAGAAGTTTTCCTGCTATAACAAAGGTACAACCACTGTTCCTTGAACTGCACACCAGACTCCCTCTTGTGCACACATGTGTGATATTTTCAAGTTTAAGAGAAGGCAGACATTTGCCTTATGTCTCAACCCCTATGTTTAAATCAAAGTCATTTCCTTCTACTTATTTTGCCATGATTTTCACAATGAATAAATATTTACTGAAGATGTCTGCATTCGTTTGCCAGGGCTGCCATAACAAAGTACCACAGACTAAGTAGTTAAACAACAGAAATTTATTGTTTCACATACCTGGAGGCTAGAAGTCTGAGATCAAGGTTTTGCCAGGGTTGGTTCCTTCTGAGGGCTCAAAGGAAGAATCTGTTCCATGCCTCTCTCCTAGCTTCTGGTGGGTTGCTGACAATACTTGGCATTCCTTGGCTTGTAGAAGCATCATCCTGGTCATTGCCTTCATCTTCACATGGTGTTCTCCCTGGGTACACATCTGTGCCCAGATCTCTCTTTTATAAGGACACCAGTCATATTGGATTAGGACCCATCCTAATGACTTCTCTTAATTTGATTACCTCTGCAATGACCATATCTCCAAACTAGGTCATATTCTGAGGTACCAGGAGTTAGGAGTCTGATTTATCTTTTGGGGGATGTAATTCAGCCTATAACATTTTCTTAAATGGCTGCCTCTTCATTGTGGGGGATTTGAAATATTGAGTCCTTTCTGGAGTTAAAACAACAACAACAACAAAAGAAAAACAACTTTAAAACCAAGGAATATATAACTGGACAGACTTGGTTGACCATTGAGGATTATACACATACCTAAATTTCAGGGTTGAAATTGACAAAATGGTTTCTTTGAGGAAACTTGAGCAATTACTAGGTACCCCTTATAAGGTTGAAGAAATTCCTTTCTATTTCTAGTTTGTTGAGTATTTTTGTCATACAAGGGTGCTGGATTTTGTCAGATACTTTTCCTATATCTATTGAGATGACTATGTGGGTTTTGTTTTCTACTCTATTAATATGGTGTACTACATTGATTGATTTTCATACGTTAGGCCAACCTTGAATTCCCGGGGTAAAATCCCACTTGGTCACAGTTATAATTCTCTTTTATAAGCCGCTGGATTTGATTTGCTGGTAAATTGTTGAAGATTTTTGCATTTACTGGGAGGGGCATCAGGGGAAGTGACGCGAGGCAGCAGTGAGGCCTGGGGCCTGGTTTAGTTCGCTCTTCTTTTTCTAGTTTCTTTCAGATCTTCTTTATGGATGTTCTCTGAAGTACTAGAAAACACACCAATTCTGATTTTGTTTTTTGTTTCTTTTCCAGTATTGTATTAATTATCAGTCCCTAAGGCAGATTTAGTGGAGACTTCATTTTAAATGAGTAACTTAGATCTCCAGAAAGAAAACATTTCACTGCATATGTAGATGTAGCCAAAAGGACATCTTTATAAACAAGAACACTTAGATTCCAAATGTATTTTTTATATTCTTTCAAATTTCCTTCCAAGGTCTCTGATGGAAGGTGGTATTATTTGGTGTAAAATGTTTTAATTTTATATTAGATGCATTAAATGCTACTGCACTTTAAAAAGTATTTAAGATAGTATCAGCATTACATAATGTGTTTGAGCTTTTTTCAAAAAATATTCTTTGCAAATTAAAGCCTATAAATGGAGCTCCTGTAGTCCTTTAAGGCAAAACAGTTGTTCTTGTTTTCCAAAGAACCGGTAAAAGGAAACTCCATAACATTTTTCATCTTTCCCTTAAATATTCTAGTTCTGTTCGCTAAAACATAGAATTAAAAACAAACAAACAGGGCTTCCCTGGTGGCGCAGTGGTTGAGATCCGCCTGCCGATTCAGGGGACACGGGTTCGTGCCCCGGTCCAGGAGGATCCCACATGCCGCGGAGCAGCTGGGCCCATGCACCATGGCCGCGGAGCCTGCGCGTCCAGAGCCTGTGCTCCACAACGGGAGAGGCCACAACAGTGAGAGGCCCGCGTACTGCAAAAAACGAAAACAAAAAAAACAAACAAACCTACCAAATACTCTTTTAAAAGCAGACGGTATTCTAAGGCACTGAAATTAATACAACAGCAAAGCAACACAAAAATTTGATGTGAAACTCTTCAACAAGCTTTATAATAAATTCTGATAGGTTAAGACCTGTTGTTTGTAATTTCATAAAGATTTTTTTCAAAGACTCTGTAGCCTGAGTATTGGAAATTATCTAAATCTTTTTGTCGTAAGAATTTATACCACACCACAATAGGTGGTGCATTTAAAATAGCCTTTGTATTTTTAAACAATTATTAAGCCATCCAAGGAAAATCAATATCATGATTAATTTAGAAGACTGAAACACATCAAAACCAAAACCAGAATCTACACCTGGAGTAGTTTCTCTAGCCTCATTTGCCTTGAGACATGGAAATGGATATGTTAAAATTTTAAGGTTCTTTATGACTATAGGATTGTGTGTATATCAGGTTTGGTTGCCTTTTGCTTCATTTAACTGTTGCAGAAAGTGGAAAAGTTCCTCTCCGAAATGTAATGGGAAGTAGGAAATGTAATTTTAAAGTATATGTCAAAACTTTCATACAAAATGGGTGTAAAATCTATACACTGAAACTCATTCTAAACAGTCAATAGTAGGGAGATACGTTTCTGAAAAGAGGATTTGAAAGCCATCTGCAATACCTGGACCAACTATCACTTTAGAAGCTAAAGGTTTCTAATTTAATGGAAATATCAAAGAGCCTTTTGGGTAAAAAGAATCATGTCTTTGTAATGTAAAATATTAACCTATAATTTAATCATTTTAGGGATAGAATTTTTTAAATCAGAATTTCCTAAAGCAGCCATAATTGTACTTATTTGCTTATTTTAATTTTCGGAATTGGTGGTCAGTAAACTTTTTTTTTTTTTTTTTTTGGTCAGTAAATTTTTAAGTAGAGAGGCGCCCCCTTTTACCGTTCATTTATTCTAGGTAATATCTGCAAGGCATACTTGGCAGGAAGACAGCAGAGAATAGGTCAGTCACTTTGTTCCTTCCGTTGCTGATGCAAGAGGGAGAATATTTCACCGTGAAGCAAGAGTTGGCATCAGAGAAGCCATGTTCTATGTTCTTTTTAAATAGTCTTCCTGTGGCATTCTTTTAGAAAACTAACCTTTGCCCTCCCCATACCATAACGGTGAAGAAGTGACCTTTTCCAGAGTACTCAAAGTTAAGTTAGTCCTATAAGTCAGTCTGAGGGGGGAAGTGAGAGTGTCTGTGGTCAGTGTGGTCAGAGACCCAGTGGCAAGGCAGGACATGCTGAGAATGATTGAAAAACTAGGGACTTGGCTGCCATGAGGCCACAGTAGTGACTTTAAGAGAAGTATGTGCTTTAAAACCTGACTAAAAACAAAGTTGAACCTTGAGTGCAAAGTCTGGGAGGGACTCAAGGAACACCATGAGCTCAACATGAGGGAAACTGAACACAGAGCATAAATGGAAGTTCAAAGGCTGAAGAGGAAAGAGAAGCACGAAAGGTAAATACAGAGGGTGTCGTGTAGAAAATAACAGAAGCAATAAAATAAGGAAAGACTAGAGGTCACTTTTTTGCTCTTCTGTCATCAAAACTCATGTAGTAAAAGAAGTGTACTGTAAGGGAGGGAAGGTTTCCTACATGATTTATTTGAAGACGATGGAATCAGACAACAGATGAACATATCAAAGACCAGGAAAAAGGCTGACATGATACAGTTAACCTTGGTGGATTGCAGCTCCCAATGAGGATGGACTGGCAAAAACACAGAATTATGCTTGCAATTAATTGAAATACATACTTAAATTTGTTTATAGTTCATCAGTATATAATTTGGTAGTACAATTTCTAAATTTTAAAATTCTATTTAGATAATATTAGGACTAAAATTGCTGAACCTGGGAGCACTTAAGTATGTTGAGAGGTTGCTGTGTGTTTTAGGATAATATTAGATGCTGTGACAAATAGCCCTCAGATTTCATCAGCTTACCGTAATAGAGGTTTATGAGTCGCTCATATCACAGTCCAAAGTGGGTGGGTGTTCCTGGTCAATAGGATTTAGGGGCAGAGCTGCTGCACATAGTCTTCTAGAAATCCAGGCTGATAGAGGCTTTCTCGCTGTCAGTGCAGCTTCCGTGCTTGCTCTTAGCATTGATATTCATCTGGAAGAAGGGGTAAAAGCATGATGGAGTGTACATGAAGGTCTTTGTGATTTTTTTCTCATTGACTTGGTCAGAATAATACAATCACAGGGCTACTAAGCTGTAAGGCAAACTGGGAAATGTCCAACTGAGTACCCAGAAAGAAAGGAAATAGAGATTTTGGTGAATAATAAGAAGTTTCTGTCTGGTGTGGGCAGTCACTGAACTCATGTGAGGGACTGTGAAACCACCTCTACCTCTACCAAAGACCCTTGAACATACTAGGTTCTGGGTGGGCTCCTGAATGGGTTACAAAGTTGGCTCTTGAATGAGGTTCAGTGTGCATTTTGTAGACCTGGCAACAATGAAATATTGTTGGATGAAGTCAAATTTTGCTAAGGTATAGATTTCTTCTACATTTTACTTGTATTCTAATCTCTGGTTTATGTGACTCATTCATATAACAGTAGGAAATGGCAGTGTGTATCTGATCATATAATTGGCATTATTCACTGATTTTATCCTTCTAAAATAATTTTTATGAGAGAACTAAAAACGAGACATTGCTTTGACAAGTGACTGTGCCAAATTAGAATATTATGTTCAGAATATACTTAGAATATATATGAGTGTGCATGCACATAAAAGTGTGTATGTACATACACATGGAAATTGGTATGTATAGACTAATATGCACAGTATATACTGTGTGCCAGTATATATAACTAAAGAAAGTCCTGTGGAGTTGAAGTCTACAGAAGAAGAGCTAAACTCATAATTTGTTTGCTGTTTCATGGGCTTTGGAAGCATCTATTTTCAAATTTTGGTAATAACATTTGATATCTGGATGACCCTTTGGCAAATCGCTCAACTCCTTGGTTAATTTCTGTGTACAGTAGGAATAATAATAGTTATTAATTAAACTGGGTGGTTGTAAATAATAAAATGAGGTTAGTAAAGAATTTAGCATAGTGGCACATAGTGTTCAATAGTATGCATAAATTATGTATATTTATGCTTAGTATGATTCCCCCCTAACACACTCAAAAATAAATGCAGATAGACACCACAAATGATAAGAAATGTGCTGGCTGCTCAGACTGAATAGATTCATTCACTTATTCATTCCTTGAGTAAACACGTTAGACCCTTAATATCTACAAGCTCTGAGCTATGGTGAGCACAAAAATTACTAAGGCAGCTTCAGCGTTGTTAAAGTGTTTACCACCTGATTATGAGAACTCTGACAGTCATTATACAAGGTGATATTTGTACAGGAGAAACCACAGGGTGATATATGATTTAAAATAAGGAAAACCATTTCTTGGAAGGGAGAAAATTCAAGAATAGGTTCTGGACGTTTAAAACTCCCTGGCTCTTAAAACCAGAATTTCAAGAAGTGGCTAGAGGGAAGAGAGGCATTCCATTCAGAAAGAAGAAGACAGGCAGGAAAAAGCCTAGGATATATTCAGGCAAAATTTAGAAATAAGAGGAGTACTGTGAGGTCAGATTGGTAAGTCAAGGTATCGATGCCATTTTAAAGTGTTGGACTTTACTCTGTAAGCAAGGAATAAGAAGATCAAAGGTGAGAAAGGGCAAGAATTTTGAGCAGCAGGATGACAGCTATGACCTTGAATATTTTACTTGACCTTTCACCATCCATTTTTCTCCCCTAGACAGCAAATGAATTGAACCAGGATTCCCCTGGCCCTAATACTCTAGGAGCCTTCTCTGAATATTATATCCTCTGGAGTCATTGTTGTTCTACATCTGTTGGAACATCCCTGTTCTCTTTGTTGGACCCACCCCAATGCTATTTACCTGGGCTCTGCCCAATACTGTTGTCATAGCCTTCAGACCCCGGGTTTTGCCTCTCTGCCAGTCTCCCATTCATCCCTTGTAATGGGGACATGAGCTATATCTCATTCATTCACAGAGGCATCCTGTCTGCCCAGATGCCCAGATCCTAACTCATTCTATGGGTTATATCTAGATTCTTTCTTGGGCTTCTTCCAATCCTCACATCACTTCCTCCTCCCCTATATTGCACTTTACCCATATTATTTCTCTCCTTAGTTTTTCATTGTGTTTTTCTTTTCACCTGATACTTCCACTATTCTAAAAGAATGGAAGTGAAAATATCATCAAAGAGAAACAAGTAAGAAAGAATTACTGATGAAAAGTGATGCCTTTATAAGAATAAAATATTGTTTGCCACCGTATATAAAATACAATTGAGGGGGTGGAAATGCCCTTTTTTTCTTGTTAGATTTGTAAGGATAGTTATGTCTGCATTTTGCTTGAGCCAGCAGTAGCAATGACCTCTTTTTTTATATAGCATTTACTAATAGCTTGCTTCTCCTTTGGTGAATGGGTACAAAAATTACTACTATCAACCAGTCTACTATGAAAATTAAAATTTTAACTCAGAATAAATAAATATATAATATGCCAAAATATCATTCAATAATCTTTTTTTTTTTTTTTTTGAAATTAACATCAGGACTCTATTACTAAAAAACAAGGTATTTTCTATTATTGTCACCAAGTGTACTGTATTCTTTCTTTCATAAGTATTCTCAGGACTTAAAATAAAACTGCCTCTTTAATCCAAAGTATTCTATAAAGCTTTTAGCACTGGTTCCTTATCATAGGTTGCAGTATTTGTTAATTAATTCAGTGAACATTTTTGGGGTACTGTGGAGGGAAATAGATTAAGATTCAGACTCTGCCATTGAGAAGTCCATGGAAAAGTAGGCTGATGCATAAACACATAGTTATGTACAATGTGTAAGTGCAAGGATAGAGCTGGGTTCATGGTCCAGGAAGGAGTCTACCTATGTCATTCTGGGGGGCTTCATTGAGAACGTAGTTCACAAACTAGGTCTTGACTTTGCTGGGTGAGAAAATGGAAAAAGAATAACTGAGATATAGAGAATTGTAAAAGACAAAGAAGGAATATAGGAAATGGTGCAAAATTAAATACGGATTGAGAATGGGTCTGAGGTGATATATAATGAGAGAAGAAATGGGAGCGATTGGCAGGGACTCGGTGATAAATGGTTTTTCATATATCCAAAAAAAAAAAAGAAAAAACAAAACAAGAGTTTGGATCTTGACTGTTGATTTCCAGTGATTTACTGTTTGTCTGACTTTGGTTTTGCTTTTCATTCATTAGTTTAGGGGGCACTGTCCCCATTTAGGAATCTGCTGTGAGAAAACTCAAGGCCTTCTCCAAAGAAAAACATGCACACGTAGTCATTTTTGCATATAAGCACATCCATGAACTTGGACCCCCAAGCTACAAACCACTGGTTAAAGGTTGCTAGAAATGGTTGCATTATTAAACAGGGGAGTGATATGGTCAAAAGTATATCTTCAGTGAGTGAACACTTGCAGGAATGTGGAGAATGTGTTGGAGGTGATGAGACTTGTGTTAGGGAAAGTAAGGATCAATTGCAGTGTTTCAGCCAAGAGATGAAGTTCTGCAGAATGGTGACAGCAAATGTTTGTTTTTAATTTGGCTCCTGCTTTGTATGTGTCAGTCTGTCTGTTGAGGAGAACACTCCAAGAGTTAAGTGGGTGAATGACGGTGTTATTTACTGAAGTGGTGATTTCAGATGTAAGTGCAGCTTCTTGAGGAAAGATGAGGAATTCAGTGCCTGTAGGTTAGGCCACTGCAGATATGAACCAGCAGGTCAAAAGAGAAATCAGAGCTGAAGATATAGATTGATCAATAGATCAGTTGATCGATCAATAGGTAGATAGATATTCTGGATGATTACATAGAGGTGGTAGATTTAATACTGTGAGGGGATGAGATCTCTTCAGCAAAAGAGCATGAGTTAAGGAGAGCTGGAGGTGTCAGGCTGGAGACTTGGTAGGGCTTGTTCCCTGTTGAGAGGATTTCAGCCTTGACTATCTTGTTCACTGATGGTCCCTGTTGGAACCAGGCTGGTGAATGCTTAAGCCACTGAGAGAAGAGGATTTCTCTCTAACAGTGAGAGTCTGCCCAGGTCTTTGAATCTGGTTAAGTAAAAGAAAGGAGAAGCTGGTAAATTTTAAGGAACACTTTGATGGATGTTGGTAGGTCACAAACTTGACATTCGTTAAGTTAATAGGCCTATTATCTTCTGTTTCAAGCAGCCTGAGACTGGGTAAATTATTACCTGGATTATAAGTCTGACTCTGACTCTGGTTAACACTTGTCTCTTACCTTTCTGAGCATACATTTCTCCATCTGTAAAATGGGAGTAGACATACCTAACGTCAAAGACACAAGCAAAG
>NW_006785089.1:267002-310780 GCF_000442215.2 Lipotes vexillifer
GAAAGAGACAACCTGTGTAAAACACCTGCCTTAGTTCCTGTGCATAGGAGCTGTTTAATAAGTAACTTGGCCTGGAAACGCCTTCATCTGTCTCTTTCCTTTAGTTTTCCAAGACACTTTCCAGTTCTAACTAGTCAATAAATGAGCCACTCTGATTATCAAACCTGCCAGTTGCTTTTACCTCTTTGAAGAAACAGGAATTTGAAAACCTTTGTTTAAGAACTACATTTTGTGTTTAGCTTTTTTATTCTTTCTCGATGACTTGTGGCTGTGGGATGGAACTTAAAATAGTATTGTGGCCACTTTAAGGAAGTTTGCTCTCTTCGGGAACTAAAAACTAATTACATTTTCTTGGACTAACTGCCTTTTCTGAGTGTCTAGTACAGTGACAGCTCAAATGTAGCTTCTTGGACACATATTATTTTCTTGAGAAGCTCTGGAATTCTAGCCAGATCATGCTAATGAGAATCACTTAGCCTCATCAAAGTCCCATTGATCTCGTCTCTTTATTTCCAGATATTAAATGAAAATTTCTTTGGCGTATGTTTGAACTGGAAGGTGGGGACCTCAGAGGTCATTTAATCTAACCCCTTCATATTATGGGCCAAAACTATTCATTTTAAGTTTGTTGTGTTCAAGAACTGATGATCACATTTTCTCCTCTAATATTATAGTTGAAAAACTCTCAGCCATGTACTTCTCACTTACATATTACGATAGAAACTAGATCGTAAGGAGAATTGGCAACTTGAGTTGGAGAAGGGAGACTGGGGAGCTGAATGACAGTGTGTTATATACTTCAGCCCCTCCGGGGAGCTGTAATTAACGTGTGCAAGGGAAACACTTCAAGGAGACGAATTTAAAGAACATACTGAAACAGTTTTCCCCTGGCATTCCAAAATAAATAAAGGAAAAAAGAAATCACCATCAAGCTTTGAGGAAGCATGAAGAATTCCAGCAGAAAGGAAATTTATTGAGAGACCAAGAAGAGGCTGGTAATAATAGTTGGTTAGAATGTAAAGCCTCTTTTAAATTTAGGCTTCCTCTACCATTTGTCAGAGCCCCATGGTCCCTGATCCATTCATTAAACACTTCACATGCATGTCACTCTAATTATGGGTCAGAGTTTGGTTACAGCCCACTGCTCTTTCTTTGCATCTTGGTAACTCAGTTCTTTATACCAGTTGATATCCCACTGGCCTTTCTTTCTTTCCCTCCCCCTTACCCTTCTTTAATCCTAAGCTTGTTAGGTGGCTCCAGAGTTTAGAATGCCTTGTGATTACATGTCACTTGATGTGAATGCTGTGAATTCCCTAGAGCAAAGTCTTTCCAACTTTTTGTCCACAACCCATAATAAGAAATTCATTTTAGATCCAACCTGGTACACAAATGCATATGCATTTGAAAATTAAAGTTTCATGAAAAAATACTATGTGTGATAAGCTCTGAAGCTTTCACTTCTCTTCAACTCTGTTTCACTTACAGTCATTCAGTATCTGAGGGGGATTGGTTCCAGGACCCCCATTGTTGCCAAAATTCAGGAATGCTCAAGTCCTTTATATAAAACGGTATAGTATGTACATATAACCTACACACATCCTCCTGTATACTTTAAATCATCCTTAGATTACTTATAATATGTTATACAATGCAAATGCTATGTAAATAGTTGCTGACATGCAGCAAATTCAAGTTTTGATTTTTGGAATTTTCTGAAAAAATTTTTCCAAATATTTTCAATGTGGTTGACTCCACGGATGCCAGGACCTACAGATATGGAGGGCTGACTGTACATTTTTTTTAAATGCAGGCCAAGATGAATTCAAGACCTTTTCTTCCTCAGTCTCAATCACAATGAGTGTGCTTCACAAGATGAAGTCTTCAGACTGTATACAACAAATCACTTGAGATGTCTGGTCCCGAACTTTACCCCAGATCTACTAAATCAGAGTCTCTCGTGGCAAGTTCCACAGTTTAACCAATTCTCTGGTATGATTTTTAACTTCAAAAACCATCTCCAGACCTTAATATTTTAACATCATCTACTCACTGGAAGGTGTCTTGTTTGATAGTCGATTTTAGTACTCTTTGGCATTGCTATCCATAGCTGGAGCAAAGGCTCTGATCTCTGAATTCCCTCTACTTGCTGAACTAGGAGAATTATAGGTCAGTTCAAAAGTTACCAGAAACCTTGAACATCTAATAAGAATAATATGGCAGGTTCTATTCTAAGTGCATTTTATGAATTAAACCTCACAGCAATGTTTTGTGTGCTGTATTTGTCACTGAAATTCTTAGGTTATTCCATTAACCCACAATTTGTTGTAGGAAGACAAATTAGGGGGTAATTTGGTCCCAGCCCTTACTGTGCACCCCATCCTTGGCTCTGGTGACTTGATAATCACTTCCTCCTCTGCCTTACGGAGGCGGGGGTGGGGAGTAGCAGCGATCTGCTCTTGTTTTCTCTGACTTTGACTCATTTTCTCCTATTGGACTACCATCACTTCTATCCCCTGAGTCACCCACTTAATTCATAATTTGCAAGCCTACACTTTCAAGGCAATATAATTCAAATCCTTTAAGCAGCAAACTCAACATGTAGTGATTATGATACCATATAACAAATGCTATTACAGGTGATTAAATTCATTAGATACAAATAGTCAAACAATTCTGACCAATGCACAGTAGAAAGGGATAATTTAAAGTATAAGTTTAGAGCTACTTGGCCTTCAAAAGCCATTACTAAGGAAACTTTGGCAAGTTTCCTATTGGGCCATGCCGGTCAGTCTTCAAGGAAACTTCTGGTATTTCCCACCCCCAGCACATGCCAATGTAAGGGAGATGGATAGGGAAGAAACGAATTCCAAAGGATAACTTCAGAGTATATGCCATTGAAGCTAAGTTGTGACTATTGGACAATTAGAGAATTAGAGGGACAGAGGGATCAACATATATGATGGCCGAAAGGCATGAACGACCATGGTGTCTCCACGAGCTAGTACTGGGCGAAGGGAGAAATAATGCAAGATGAGACCAGGAGAGACTGAATCAAGTTGAGTGGTTATTTACAAGCTTATACATTCAGGTTTTTTTCCCTCTCACCTCTACACACAGTTGTTTATGGAAGAGACCTGCCAGGATCTCTCAGTGGGGGCTCCATCCATGGCCCCAAGTAAAGGAACTTGCCTGAGACATCCTCCGGCTCCTCAGGTGTCTCGGGCCTTGCGCTTGGCTCCTGCACAAACAATAGCAAGAGGCGTTTGGCAGGATGGGAGCCCCAATCCTCCCTGTTTTCTGTAGCCCAGTTCAGTTAGGAGATAAAGATGAAAGTGAGGGTTGGAGGGTTGTGTCGGCTGTGAGAGTAAAGACAGTGTGTGTGTGTGTGTGTGTGTGTGTGTGTGTGTGTACATGAAAATGTGCAAGCACGTAAGTCTATCTTGTGTGTATCTGATAGAACGATCCATGTTTAAGCCAAGAGACTAATATAGAAATTAGATGCCAAAGCTGTAATTTATTTTTTTCTTCTTGCTATTCTTCCCCTGCCATATGTTTGTCCTAATCCTTGAAACATCAGGCGTTTGGTTACTATGGCTATTATAATGCTTAAATACCACTTATATGTGAACCATAGTTTATCCCTAAGAAATATACAGTATCCCTAGTTATATGTTATTTTTAACTTTTTCTTAACATATAAAAATTTCCATATGAGAGACTATCCCTCAGTGGTCTGCCCCACCACCACCCTCTATCAGACTCTTTAATTCATAGTGTGTTTCTTCCTATTTACTTGGAATATCTGTAAGGTAACCATATCTTATTGAATCCTGGTAGAATACTTCAGAGTTTGTATCATGGACCATCCTGGGGAAGAATCAACCAGCGGCCAGTGCTTAAGGACAAACTTGTTCCCAGGCCTCCTTGGGCCATAGTTCCAGGCAGCTGTTAAGTGGTACGAAAATCTGTTTGTTTGTTTGTTTGTTTTTTTGGCCTGGCTGCAAAAACCTTATACTCTAAGCAATTTGCAGCCTTCCTCACATAAGAAGTGTTTCTGAAAGGAAATTCCCCAACCCCGCTCTTCTGGGCATCCTCGCTTGAGTTCCAAAGCACTCACTGTTTTGTGCTGCCAAACACAGAGAGCTGTAGTATTTTCAGTTCCCTTCCTCAGTGGAAACATGCTGGGAATTTGCTGTTATAACTGATTTCAGTTAGAGTGTTTCTTCCCTGTCACAGACTTGAGGAGAGCATCAGGAAGGTACATATTGTTCAAGATTGCTCTGTTACGCAATAGGGAAGTAAACCACTCACAGTCTGTGTCAAGGCGAGCTTCCCTCAGAATGTTTAGTGTGTGGTGGTGCCATGTATTTAAGCCTATTTACACCAATGTTTGCAAAATTCAAAACTTGGAATAGAACTCCAGATCGTGGTGGTCAAAGAAACTGACCTTGCTGTGAGCAAATTGGATAAAGAGCTTTGGGGAGAAGGGAAATGAAGCCCCATTGGAATGAAGAAAGACTTCGCCCTGACAAAAACATTCTCCTACAGTGTGGTTCTCCTGACAGACCACAAAAACGCAATTAGAGATCCATCCACACGTTTCAGTATTTGAAGAGCTTCAGACTAGCTGGAGATCTGACAGCTATAGAAATTTCATTTTTATAAGAATTTATCTATAAAAGAAAAAGGGCATTTACTTTCTGTAAATCTATATATTTGTTTTAAAAGTATATAGCTTCTCTTCAGTTTTTGCTGGCATAAGCTTCCAACTCATCCGTGCTGTCAGGCTCATCCAAAAATTAATTCTCCTAATGTATGCCATACTTCACGTTGTATTGGTTGCTTTTGCACATTCGGAAGAAAAAGGGAAAGATAATATTTTTTTCTTTTCAAATTTAATTTGTCTCTACATGTGATAGAGAACTATAGGGATGGTATGCTCTCAGAAGACCAAATATAAAATGGCAATAGATATGATTCATTTTTTTTTAAATCCTATTTTATGTAATATGGGCAGTAAGGCACACGTGATTGGATTATAGTATTATGTTTGTAAGTCTCTTTCTCTGCTTACTTTATAACCATAAAGAAATGAGGCTATGTGTTTTTACATTAAGTCTTATTGCAAACACGTGTGCATGTTTGTGTGCAATTTGTAAATTTAGCTTTAGGAAGGTATAACAATAAAGTAGAATTGAATTTGGCTTCAGCCGTTAAGATTTTTAAGATGTAAGTAAAGTACATATGTGGAAACATAAGACATGTCTATGAAATCAGAACAGACTCTAATGGCATTTCTGGTATCTTCAAAAGATTGCCACCAAGTGAAGCTTAATGTGTCAAAATGGCAACTCCAAATAAGAGAAATGTGAGAAGTTGTTCAAGGAACAGAAACTATCTGGGGTGGTTGATTTGAATGTCTTCCAAAACCTTCGAAAAGCATTAAGCTCAAGCTCAGCCCTTTATCTTTGACAAATACCACACCGTGTATCTGCTTGTTATTTCGTAGTCCTGTTGCTCCTGTCAGCTTGTTAAATGGAACTCTAGTTCGAGTCGGGAGGTGATAATGTGGTGATCTCTGGGCTCTGCTGCTCGGCAGCGAGCGGCTCGGCTGTGCCGACTTTGTGAGGCCACCCGGTGCCCAGGGTAACCACTGGCAGCTGGGCCCATGGAAGACAGGCTGTACCAACAGATTGGAAATGTTCTCTTCAGATCTGTAGATTGGAACTTGAGCTTTACTTCGAAAAGTTTTATGGCCACAGCACGGATCACAAAATACATTACTAACCCAATTGCTTTGGGAGCTTCCAAGCCATGATATTAAGGTGGCTGAGAGTCATCATTCTTGATGAAACACAAAGGAGCAGCTTCAGACATTTTGTCCATCAGAGGGAGGCTGGGCAAACCACAAAGTATATAACAGTCTGCAGATCTATGGTAAATAGGTCTTATTTATAAGCAGTAAGTGAGGTATAAAGCATTTCATTTCAGGAAAGAAAAGAAGAGAGCTGTGCTTTTTCAAATCCTGTGCGTCTTTCAAATTAATCGGAGGGAAAGGGTACTTTATTTAATGGAATTGCTTATTCCCACAGAGAAATACTTGTAGTGGAAATGCAAAATATAGTTTCTTTTCTCTGACACCTGAAGGCAGCACCCTGGAATGAAGGGATATTATTTCCAAATGGGTCAGAGTTCCTGTCTCTCTTTTAGTTGGCAAGGTGAACTGAGCAATCAGAACTCTCCTTTTCCAGGACCCCTAGAACAACAAGTCCTTATCAAATTAACGGTGTTTATACCCCAAAGCCTCTGAAACTCTAAGGGACCCTTAGGTGGGAGAATGAGTGAGGGGGCTTGAAGGGATGGGAAACTCATAGGTTAAAAACATGAACTTCAGAGAGAGACAGACCTGAGTTCAAAATGGGGTTTTGTCAATTACTAAGAGTGTGACCCTAGCAAGTTACTTGGACTTGTAGACCTCTGCTTACTCTTTGGAAAACAGAAATGACCATAACTACCTCAGGGCATTGTTGGAAACATATAAAACAAGATAAATTTAAGGGTGAAGGGTACTCATGTCTGCAACTTTGAAAGAGATAAAAATAAAACAGATAGATATATAGATGGAAGTTGATATGTCATGAAACAAATACAGCGAAATGTTAACAATTTGTAAATATAGATGGTGAATATATGAGTGTTTATTCTAGAATTCTTTCAACTTTTCTCTCTGTTTGAAAACATTGTAATTAGGCAGAAGAGATTTAAAAGGGCAAGTCTTTTCAATGTAAGTAAATTCTTGCACCCACTACTTAGAGATTCTGTTTCTAAAACAGAAGGGAAGGAGAGATAGTGGGGAAAATTAAGAGACTCAGTCAGTCATACACACTGAGCTATTTCTTGGCACATGCTAAGTGCTAAATAACACATGGTGGCTGTGACCATTAAGAGAGGAAAGGAAATAGCAGCATTATTTACATTTGCCAAGACATGGAAACAATGAAGTGTACATCAACAGGTGAATGGATAAAGAAGATGTGGCACGTATACCCAGTGGAATATTACTCAGCCATAAAAAAAGAATGAAAGTTTGCCATTTGCAGCAACGTGGATGGACTTGGAGGACATTGTGCTAAGTGAAACAAGTCAGACAAAGACAAATACTGTATGCTATCACTTATCTGTGGAATCTAAAAAAAATACAACAAACTAGTGAATAATACAAAAAAGAAGCAGACTCAGATATAGAGAACAAACTAGTGGTTACCAGTGGGGAGGGGGAATAGAGGAGGGGAAATATAGGGGTATGGGATTAGAGGTACAAACTATTAGGTATAAAATAAGCTACAAGGATATATTATACAACACAGGGTATATAGCAAACATTTTATAATAACTATAAATGGAGTATAACCTTTGAAAATTGTGAATCTTTATGTTGTATACCTGAAACTTATAAATTATTGCAAATCAACTATACCTCAATTTAAAAAAAAAAAAAGGAAAGAAGGGGTGGCCTGCCGCTTCCCCACCTCATGGTGGGGGTGGTCTTCCCTGTCTCCTCAGCCTTCCCTGAGGGCCCAGTGGCCTTATTTCTTCCATCGTGTTCAGCTTGCTTTGCATTTCTGTGGCAGCGTGTCACTCCACCCTCCATTGTGTATCCTTGATTCTCTCCAGGACCCCTCTCTGTGGAGCCTGGGGTTAGCTTTTGTAGGACTTGGGGGTCTTTATTCTTCCATGTGTTTAAGCTCAAAAATGCTTCCTTATGGCAGAATTTTCTTAAAAGTCTCCAGTGTTGTTAACTCTTTGAAACCACTGCTGCCTGAAGACAACTGATTGTTCCATGATGGGTCCCAGATGAGGGAGTTCTGCCGGCCTCCTTGGTGGGCCTTCCCTGTGAGGCAGCGCAGGGGGGCCCTCTGATCCAGCACAGCCTTTGATTACTATCCAGAGAACCCCCTCCACCTGCTGAGGAAGGGGACCAGGAACCCTGAGGAAGACCAAAACCTAGAGAATGGACAGAGGAAAAGGATCCTCCGAAACACACCACCAAAACCCAAAACGAAACAACAAAACTGGGAATGGGCAGCTCATGACGGAGGAGACAAACCAAGAGGGGGCTGCATCTAGAAAGCCAAAGAAAATTCATTCCAGAAAGGCTGGTCAACGACACTTAATGCTGCCCAGCAGCCAAGGAAGATAAGGGCTGAGCACTGTTTTTTAGACATGGGTGGTTTTAACAAAGAGCTGTTCCAGGGGAACAGTGAGGATAAAAGTCAAACTTCGGAGGGAGAAGATGTCAGAGAGGCGAGGGGAAGATAGTGACTGTGAAGGGATTCAGCAGCAAAAGGGAGGAGGGGTGGTTATCGCAGAGGTAATGCGGGGCATTGTGGGATTTATATGATAAGAGAGACTTGAGTGTGATCAAGTGCTGATGAGAAGGAACCAGGAAGAGGTAGGAATTAACTACATAGAGGAGAGAGGGAGGTTCCTTAGAAGGTAAGAGGAGGTAGAATCCACACAGCCAGAGGAGGGGGTGGCCTGGGGCAGGCACACCTCTCTTACCTTGTGCCAGGAGGGCTGGGTAGGCCACAGTTGGGCTGCAGTTCAGCCAGCAGAGGAAAACTGTCACCTCCCCTTATTCAGCTAATGCATTTTCCTAAAGTCAGTCTGCAACCACATCGCATTAGCTCTTTCTGTGACAAGGTTGTTTTTTTCTGGAGTTGATTAGCAAAACAGCACATACTTTCTTATAAGAGGCCCTGCTAAACAGTATCTTCTTTATCCCACATGTATGCCTTTCTGAAACCAAGTTCAGGTTCTAACATTTCTTTCCATTAAATGTCATTCTATTAGATTTAGATCATGTTTCCAATTTGTCAAGATCTTTTTATATTTTAATCGAACTCACAACATACCGTTCATGTTATTTCAGCCTTGTGTCACCCACACATTAAAATATCAGCCGTATATTTCATCCAAAGAACTGTCTTTAGCTTTATTTTATTTCCATTCCGTCAACCACCCTGCCCCCCATTCACTCATAGAGACCTGGGCAAAGAAGAATTAGACTGAATACTTTGATGATAACTGATAAAGCATTTCATCCTGAGGGGTCCTCCCAAATTGGATTAAGTGGATTCATTAGTGGTTTGTGGTGTTTATGTTTTAGGGACACAAGGATGTGAAAACTCTCCCTCTCTCTGTGGATTCTCACAAATAGATGGATACTGTCACTTTTCAAGGCTTGTCCATCTGGAATGCATCACAAACACATTACTGGGAAAGTAAAAGTTCCAGAAAGAGCCTCATTTTTCCCTGGAACTGTGAAATTGAGTGGTCTCGTTTCTTCCGTGGTGTAAATTCACAGGAGTGTGATCTAAGCTACATTTTTAACCATTTGGGATGGCTTATGATTGAATAAATGCTTCCTTCCAGACACGTTTTCCCTTTATTTATCACTTTTCTAATTTCAGCAACAGCAATTGCTGATTATGGAAATGACTCCAATTGTTCAACCTCCCATAACCACATTTAGTCACCAAAAGCAATTTATCTGCTCCTTTCAAAAGCTGTTAAACAAACAAGCAATTTATTCCAGCCTTCTTGCAAGTAACCAAGGAATACAGCCACCTTCTCTTTGCTCCTTCCCTTGCTTTGGAACCATGAGTGCCTCTTTCTAACTTGAATCAAAATCTGTTTGTTCCTAACCGCTGCCTTTGCAATCACTTATTTGACTCAGTGGGCTTAATTCGAAGCAGGCACTCACATTCTTTAGATGATTTGTCAGTCTTCCAGGGAATCAAGGAGAACAACAAAAACAAACAAACACTGGCCCTAAATTAAACCAGCTAGGGAGGAAGAAACTTCAATGAATGATGAAACAAAATTTAAAAAAAGAAAAATAAAAAGAGGAGAAATAAATAGAAAATATTCCATGGTCCCACCTGCCCTGGCCCCATGGGCCCCTCCTTTATCTTCCTTTCCTAGAGGAAATCAAAGCCTCTCCCAAGAGCAATTATTCTAGTCAGTTCCAGATTTCCACAGAGCCTGCTGGATCACCCTCCTCTCACCGGCCCCAGCAGGTGACTGCACCTGAGATGGCTGCCGGCAGACATTTCTAGTGATTTCTCTGCATCTCAAACTGCCAGCATCCCTGCAGAAATCTCTTGTCTTTGCTGAAATAAGGGAGACAAATGAATTCCCTTTTGAGTTAACCCCAGCTTGGCCCCTCACTGCAGCTACGGGCCCTGGGACAGAGGAGTTGGCAGCCTTCCTTGAAAAGCAAATAGTTTTTCTTCTCCATGACCTACTCAACTTTCTCTTGCCCCAGGCCTAAAAATTCAGGTCCAGTCTCTAATTTAACTTGCCTTGTGTGAATAACCAGGGCATATAGATCAGGGCTCAACAAGATAATACTGGGTTAGTGTAAATCATTATAAACGTGCTGCAAATGGAAAACAGCGGTTTTCCCTGGTAAGTCTGACTTCAGTTAATGCTTCCTAAACAGCAGTAGGCTGGAGAGTTTTGTTTGTTTGTTTGTTTGTTTCTGAATATCCTTTAACCAGATATGTTTAGAAGTTCATTATTTATTTTTATTTTATTAAAAACTTTCTCAGGTTTGAAGTGTGATCTCTCAGCTCTCTCATCTCTCTCATTTAGTTATTGCTTTCTTTTTTTTTTTAACCTCATTGAAGATGGAACTTTTCCAAGGTATTCACAGATTTAGAATTCAGATGTGTGTGATTTATGTAAAATATGCAAGTGAATATTTATCCAGGGTTACAGTCTAGTATAGGCCTTAAGCATGATGTAAGAGTTCTATGCAGTGTATGTGGTGTTGAGTATATTTAATATTCCTACCATTTCCTCTAATTCTTGAACTTCCTCTAGGATTAAGTTGTAGTGTAATGAATGCAATTCATAAAAAATAGAGGGGTTACATATAACCAGAAAATGGGGGGATTGCTTTGTTCTTTTATGGCAGGATATTTTATATGGGCTCCTCCACCCTTATACCTTAGGATAGTCCCTGTTCTTTTGTGTTTTTTTCCTTCATTTTTAAATCTATTTAAAAATAATAAACTTTCAATAAACCTCATCTCTTTAAAAGTCCCTGAGAGCAAAAACCCCATGTTGTGCCCCACCCCCTTTGTGAGCAATAAACATGAAATGGGGGACACAATTTTTGAAGAATATAGCCAATCATCCCTTTAAATGATAACTTTTATATGATACATAGAGTGGGTTTTATTATGTTTTTTTTTTAATAGTGATGAAGCAATTCTATATGGTGACCTGATTTCCTAGCCTGTTTGATCTGTGATACGTATTGGGTGTTTTAAGGAGTGTATTGGCAGTAGAGGCAAGGCAGTTATTTTCTATGGCATTTTAAAAGTCCACTTCTGTATTACATATTCCAATCTAGTGAAAATTAGATTTACTCTATTTAGATTTGGCATCCAACAGTTGTTGGCCATGGCATGTGATGTAATTTTAAGCTGCTCATGTACGTTTAAAAGGAGATTGATTTACAGCAGTCTTTGCCTGAGACAAGCACAATTTAAACTAATTGCTATTGATTCAGAAACATTTAAAATTGGTTTTGAAAATTCTTAAGCCTAGAAACCTTTGGATACATTTGAGCCTTTTTTACTAAGCATTATTGTCATGTATATAAAAGCATGAAACTGTTAATGCTTACAGTTCTTTCCCTGGCATCTTTGTTAGTCACTGCATACTTAAAGGCTAATTCCTGCTCCAGATGCTGTGATGTCTGCCCAGCTGTTCCGAATATATGCTGTTTGCAAATGGAAACATAAACAGCATATCCAGAATATTGTACAGGCTGGGACTTAGCCATTAAGGCTAAGGTATATTTAGTGTCAGGGATAATCTTGGTAAATTGTAACCCAGATGGAGTTGAGGGATTGGCAACAGGTATAGCAAAGTGCCTCTTAAAACAGCCAAATGAAGAAATTATTTATTCCAGTGTTTCCATATTAGCATATACTGTATACTACAAATTGAATTCCCGGTGAGTGTACCATCACTGTGTGCCGTTTTTAGGGATGTCTAATATTGCACATGAATTAGTTAAGCAGACCAAATCACATCAGATTCTTTAACCAAGTCTTTTAGCACATGGCATAGTTCTGATTGTTCTATGATTACAGAGTAGCCTTGTCAGAACCGCTCAACCTGGAGTTTGGAAGTGCTGGGTTCCAGGTTCTAGAATGTCTATGACTACCCTGTGACTCTAAATTAGGAGACTCTCCCCACCTAATCCTGTACTATTCCCGGCCTCTCAATTCAGAGTATTGAAGATGCCTGCATTTCAACTGTCTCTGTGCTTTGCCAAAAAAAAAAAAGAAAAGAAAAATAAAGGATCCTTTATACATAGTCTAGGACTATTTGTTCTTCAACTTTTCCCCAATACCTATTAACTCTCTTTACGTGTATAGTTTGTCATTCCTCCCTCCGTCCTTCCTTCCCTCCCTCCCTCCTTCCCTCCCTCTCTCCTTTCTCTTCTTTCATTTCTTTCTTTCTCTCTTACTTCCTCCCTCCCCTCCTTCCTTCCTTTCTCCCTCTCTCTTTCTTCTGCCTGGGTATTCTTTTTTTTTTTTTTAATTAGTTATGTATTTTATGCATATTAGTGTATACATGTCAATCCCACTCTCCCAATTCATCCCACCACTACCCCCCACCCCCACCTTCCCCCCTTGGTGTCCGTACATTTGTTCTCTACATCTGTGTCTCAATTTCTGCCTTGCAAACTGGTTCATCTGTACCATTTATCTAGATTCCACATATATGTGTTAATATACGATATTTGGTTTTCTCTTTCTCACTTACTTCACTCTGTATGACAGTCTCTAGGTCCATCCACATCTCTACAAATGACCCAATTTTGTTCCTTTTTATGGCTGAGTAGTATTCCATCGTATATATGTGCCACATCTTCTTTATCCATTCATCAGTCGATGGGCATTTAGGTTGCTTCCATGACCTGGCTATTGTAAATAGTGCTACAGTGAACATTGGGGTGCATGCATCTTTTTGAATTATGGTTTTCTCTGGGTATATGCCCAGTAGTGGGATTGCTGGATCATATGGTAATTCTATTTTTAGTTTTTTAAGGAACCTCCACACTGTTCTCCATAGTGGCTGTATCAATTTACATTCCCACCAACAGTGCAGGAGGGTTCCCTTTTCTCCACACCCTCTCCAGCATTTGTTGTTTGTAGATTTTCTGATGATGCCCATTCTAACTGGTGTGAGATGATACCTCATTGTGGTTTTGATTTGCATTTCTCTCATAATTAGTGATGTTGTGCCTCTTCGCCATCTGCATGTCTTCTTTGGAGAAAGGTCTATTTAGGTCTTCTGCCCACTTTTTGATTGGTTGTTTGTTTTTTTTAATTGAGCTGCATGTGCTGTTTATATATTTTGGAGATTAATCCTTTGTTGATTCATTTGCAAATATTTTCTCCCATTCTGAGGGTTATCTTTTCATCTTGTTTATAGTTTCCTTTGCTTTGCAAAAGCTTTTAAGTTTCATTAGGTCCCATTTGTTTATTTTTGTTTTTATTTCCATTACTCTAGGAGGTGGGTCAGAAAAGATCTTGTTTTGATATATGTCAAAGAGCATTCTCCCTATGTTTTCCTTTAAGAGTTTTCCAGTGTCTGGTCTTACATTTAGGTCTTTAATCCATTTTGAGTTTATTTTTGTGTATGGTGTTAGGGAGTGTTCTAATTTCATTCTTTTACATGTAGCTGTCCAGTTTTCCCAGCACCACTTATTGAAGAGACTCTCTTTTCTCCATTGAATATCCTTGCCTCCTTTGTCATAGACTAGTTGACCATAGGTGCGTGGGCTTATCTCTGGGCTTTCTATCCTGTTCCATTGATCTATATTTCTATTTTTGTGCCAGTACCATATCGTCTTGATTACTGTAGCTTTGTAGTATAGTCTGAAGTCAGAGAGTCTGATTCTTCCACCTCCGTTTTTTTCCTTCAGGATTGCTTTGGCTATTCAGGGTCCTTTGTGTCTCCATACGAATTTTAAGATTTTTTGTTCTAGTTCTATAATGCCTAGGTATTCTTAAGGTGACTAGGTAGAGAAAAATACATGACTTATTAGCCATCTCTAACACATGCACATTTAAGTAGGACTTGAATATGCAAGTCAAATAATATTCTAGAACTTAGTAAGTCAGTTTTTATATTCCAAATTATTTTTTCATTACATCTAGAAAACAGCGGTGTCTGCACTTATATACCCCTGGATACTGTTAAAATATGCTGCTGGACAGAAATTTGATTCATTAACTTTTGGGGATCTTGACCTTTTAAGGTGATCTTTGTCCATTAATTCTAGAGCTTCCTTGAAGCCCAGACAATACAATGGTATCCAGCAGGGAAATGGTAAATGGTCATAAATAGTGACTAGAACTGATTTTTATTAGCTTGAATGGTACCAGACTAAGAAAATTATCCATCTGGGTCAGGTAATCCGTCTTTCTGGAAAATCACTAAACTACATTCCTAATAACACAGTCACTGAGATGATTTCCTTTTATTGAATAATTTCCTCAGCCAGTAAAGAATATAAAATCCTAGGGGTATTTTGAGCATATGGTTTAGGGACATCATTTTAAACCATGAACTATCAACAGAATTTCAATACAATCTAAGTAAAATAATTTGCTTCCTAAGTGTTACAATTATAAGCAGGACATTTCTCTAAGGGAGCAGGGCATTTCTACAAAAGCTTTTGCTTTTGAGTGAAAGGTCAGAGCTGGAGATCAAAAAGCTCTTCTTTATCCTTGTCTTATAGCCCAGTTGCCAACTGTCAGTTCTCTCTTGACACAGTTGATTGCTCCTCCCACATGAAACAATTTCCTCACTTGGGTTCCTCCTACCTCGCTGACTATTCTTTTCCATCTCTTTTGCTGGTTCTCACTTGTATCACTGCCCCTTTAATATTGAAGAGCTCTGGGGTTAACTCCTTGAATTCTTACCTATCAACATTCATTCTTGGTGATCTCAGCTAAACTCAGGGCTTTATATGTTAATAAATCATAAATTTACATTTCATTTCAGACCTTTCCTCTGAATTACAGACGTGTACATTCAACTGCCTACTCAATATTGCCACTTGAATCTGTAATAAGCATCTGAAATGTGTCATCTCCAAATTAGAATTTCTTATTTAGTACTATGCTGACCCTCCAGAATATACCCATACATACTGTCTCCCAGTTTTTCTCTTCTCAGTCCTTGGCAAATCCCATTCTTCCATAGTTCAGGCTAAAATCTTTACCCTCTTTCTCTTAACTTCTATGTTCAATTTCTCAGAAAATTTTGTTGGTTCTACCTTCAAAATATACGCAATATCTGATCATTTCTCACATCACTTTATTAACTCTGCTCTGGTCCAGTCATCTTGATCATCACCATCTCTCACTTGGTTTACTGCTCTATTCTCCTAATCTTTTCCTCGCTTCAGACCTTTGTCTCCTATAGGTTATTCTCAACATTGCAGTTGGAGTGATTCTTTGAAAAATGTAAGTCAGATCATGTCCCTCCTCTTCTTCAAACCCTCTATTGACTCCTCAATCTCATTCAAGTCCTTACAAAGTCCACAAGGCCCTAACTCATCTCCTGCTGTTTTCCTCCCACCCACTCCACCCCAGCTTCCCAAATCTTCCTCTCCCATCACTTGGAAATCTCTTTCTTTCCTTCCCCCACTTCCTTCAGGTTTCTACCTAAAATTCAGCTTTGCAAGTATAGTCTTCCATAGCCTCCCTACCTAAAATAGCAACAACTGGTCATTCCATAGTTCTCTCCTTTTCCTATTTGTCTTTATATCTTATTGCCATTAGACATACCAGGCATATTGCTCAATTTGTTTATTGTCTGTCTCTCCCACTGGAAGGTGTGCTTTATGAGTACAGGGATTTTGTCTGTCACATTTGGTACTGTATCCTCTAGAATATAGCAGGCTGTCAATAAATATTATTTGAATGAATGAATAAATTACCATGGCAAATGATGTTCTCCTTAAGGTTTACATGATAACCTAAGCCAACAGTTCCTTTTCTATTGATTCCTTTGTTTCCCCCCCCCCCACCACCACCCTTTTCATTTGGAGATATGAATTATGGAAAATATGGCAGGAAATAAATAATCTGAAGAGTCTGAGCCGAGGAGGAGGGGGCTGATGTTCTCAGGCAGAGTTAACTCTGGAGAGGCAACTGCTTCCAATTTGCTATAGAATACCTTAAATTTCTTCAGAATATGACATTAACTCAGAGCTGTCCAGGAAGTAGGAGTATCTGAGAATTATCTTTAACTCTGAGATGAGCAAACAGCGTGTGTTTTTTTCTTTTGCATACTTACTCCAGGGGTCTATCTTGTTGAAACATCTAAGATGGGTGATTGCATGAGCCTCCAGGACCATTCTGAATTACAGGCCATCTGCCTCAGGATTTCTCAGACTGGGGGAGAAAGAGGAGAATCTCCATAAAAGTATAAAATGATTCATCTTATATTTCTCTGCATTTTTTCATCAGTGCTCAGTGTGGAAAGAGATTATGACTGTTGGTCATTAAAAGAAAAAAAAGTTCTAACTTATGAGCGATCCTTTCTGAGTCTTTTAGGTCATATATATTGTATACCATGATGAGCTGATTTTCCTCATAGATTGTGTCTCTTTTCAACTGCTGTAAAAGTGTTTTAAATTAGATCAAGGCTATTTTTAGTTTTTGTGAAATTGGTTTATAATTAAAATCATGGTTTTTTTTTAAACTTAAGCATATAATATAAAACCATAAAAATACTACTAGATGGAAGCAGAGTTAAATATCACACATATAGAAAGTCTAAGCAGTATCAAAGGAATGAGAATGATGTGATTATGAACTAGGGAAGGGCAGATGAGAGCATTTATCTAAGATCCTTTGTGGAGACAGACTCATCACCCTTCTATATGTAGTTGTTAGCACTTCAGTCTGAATCAGAACTCTCTGGGGTAGGAAATAGGGAGACTCAAGCAAATATGCTGTTGGTGCTGGCTCTTTATCTTCCTTCAACAGACACTAGCACCTGGACTGAAATCGGAGCCTAATCTCTGATCTGAAGACACACAGATAAAAGCAAAAATGCTACTGTGTTTTCTATCACCCTTTCTGTTCTCTGCTTGTCCCAAGTTACTGGCATTAAAACAGATATGAAAAACATAAGGAAGGCTGAAAGGAAATCTACCAATCTAATAAGCACCATCAGCCTGGAATATGCTTTATATTCCCAAATGCCTTGCCTCCTCAGACTCTGATATTTAAAGGTTGGGTTAAATAGCTCCACTTCTGAATATAATGTGTTGGCACTTTTTTTTTTTTTTTTTTTCTTATTCACTTCTCCTCATGAGGCAGGTGGTTGTAACTAGGTAGTACTGGTCTTTTATTGCCATCTTTAGAGAAAATCTGTTTCCATATCCTGTATTCACTAGAGGATAAGCTCTTCTGGGTTTTTCCTTTTGCCCTTTTGATATATGAGAGTTAACAGTTCTGGTTGAATTTATGCCCATTTCCAAATGCTTTCTCTATACTTTTTAGTCTTCTGTTATATAACGTTGTGGTACTACAGGGATAATAAATCCAGGAAAAAGAAAACTCACCTTACTTACTTACTGCCCCAGATTGATCTTAGCTTCAGAAAATTAGCCTCACATAGGGGTTACACATAATGATTACTTTATCCACTGTGTCTGATTGCCTGAATGCTGTTCTGCAATGAAAAATTTGGGGAATTTTCTGATGGCACGACTTAATCATCAAAGTGCCAGTGTTTAAAAGGCCATTACATGTTTCTGTCTCTGTCCATTGGTTCTGCCTGCGTCATCATCTTTACAAAGGAAAATGACATTTCCCCTGTGGGAATTTGGCAGGATACACATAGAAGGCTTAACTTATATGGTTCTTTGCACATGAGACTTTTGAGCTATTATATTCCCCAGAAACCCTGGTCATTCAGAGATTTGTGATTCATAGGATGGAATGTGCTTTGCCAATCTTCCTTCTGCACACAGTATGACAACATTCTCTGCTGTGTTCACATGACCTTTTACATTTATTGTACAGCAGTATTTGCATTTGATTATTTGACCATGTATCTTAAATTATATTCTCTGAACAAGATGTCTTGGTGTACCTCATTGGAAGAGATGAAAAGGGAGAGATACAGGACAGGATTTATCCACTGTCTGATTCACAGGGGTTTATGAAACATGTTCCTGACAGCTCTGGTGAGTCTAATGGAAATGACTTTGGAGACAGACGGTTCTGGGCTCCAGTCTTATCTCTGTGGTATACTATGAATTTGGACAAGTTATTTGGCTTCTTACAAATGAAACAACATATCTGAATCAGTAAGGCAACGAGTAGCCACTTGGTGGTGTTAGTTTTCTTTTTCCCATCTTTCTGGTTCCCATCTTCACAATTCTGCCTCAATTTAGAGTTTTCTATAGGTAGTACTAGGGTGTCTTTCACTATTTTTATTAATTGAGAAGTTTTTGAAGTATATTTTTTTAAAGGAAGCAGTATGTTTGAATGCTCATGCAGCTCCAAAAAATTATATGAAAAAGACAAACCTGGTATTGCCATGCCAGAGAGATTACTTGAATGAATAAGAGTGGAATATCACAGGAGGTTGAAATTAGAGCCAACCCAAACTGCTGGATGCAATTTCAACTCTTCCAATTGACATGAATATTTTTCTTCCTGCGGAGGGGAAAAAAGCTCTAGCCTGCTGTATCTTCTGTTTGTCATTTTTATGTGGGCTGGAAAAGGGAGGAAAAAAAAAAAAAAGACAAAGGCAATGGCTCATTATAAGAGTTTGCTTGAAACATTCTGAATGCTTCAAGAAATAAAATTAACTAACTTCACAGCTTTACCAGATTGGTGATAATTATATTGGGCTTTTTGTGATTCCAGTGAATGTGGGTTTTAATAAAATACCTACTCTTATTGTCAGTTCACTCTTTGCATTATTGTGGGAGAAAAGCTCCTAGTGTTCAATTTCTTGGATATTCATCAAGTCATATATATTATATATTATTTGAAAAAGAAAATTCACCTTATATATTTGTACATATAAATATATATAGTACTTATATATTATATAGAGATATATAAAATAGTTTCAGTAGAATCTTGCCTTTTCTACCCATTTAAGACATACTTCCCAAGATACAGTGTGGGTGGATCTTAAGGTAAGAGATTGTCTTCTGAAGTAAAGTAAAAGGAAAAAAAAAAAAAAGTTATTACAGCTGGTTCTGCCAGAGGATAGAGCTTTAAGAAGCAGGGGAAAGGAAGACCACAGCATAGACCATATGTCATCAGCATACTTGGTTGCCTACTACAGAATCCATTCTGTATAGTTCAGGCAGAGAATAATACAGCCAAGGATGACATAACTTGAAAAATGTTCAGCTGCAACACGGAGTGTCTGAGAAGAACCACCACTGCTGCTACAACCCAGATCTTGACACATATTACATTAAGGTTTAGGTACTCTGACACAGCTCCTTAAAAGAACTAAATACTCTGCCACCATGCTTTCTTAAAGAGCCATCCTTTCATGCAGCTGATACACTATGTTGTTTACTTTCATCTTCAAGATTCACACAGTTGAATCTTCTTGGGGGATCCATATTACGGGCCAGCCCTAAGGCAACATGAGAAATATGGTTTTTAGCTCTTTATCTTCTGTACTATAGCTGTGAAAGTAAGCTGGAAAGTAAGTTGGAAAGGTTGCTGATTAAACCACTTGTCCTTATCTGCCACTGATGGGATTGGACTGAAAGGTATTACAGGTGTTGCAATTATCTGTACATCTGACTACTGTGCATTATTTTTTTTAAAAAATGTAAGCACACCCAGACAGAAGTGAGACTCACTGAGTCAGCGATCTGTAAGGACCAGAGTTGCTTACTTGGTTTTCCCTACTCCTTGTCTTGGACATTAGAGTCTTTACTAAAATAAACAGGTAGGACTCATCTAGTCCAAAGATCCAAGGGTAGCCATATCTTCTGTAAGGTATTTTGTAATGCAGAACTTTATAAAGGTAATAAAAGCATTGGTTAGGAATGAGTGAGCCTTTCCTTTGGAATAAGAACTATGTACATTGTATTTCATATTAATTTAACTGTAAATATACAAAACAGACTTCAGTGGGTGTACCATGGGTTCAGATATTAAAGTCTAGTTCTATTTCCTTAAGGAATGCCTGAAGGAATATTTCCATTTTGTTCTGTTCTAGACTCAACCTTGTCCAAGTTCTGTAAATCTGTCTGTAAACCTTGGCTATTTTTACTGTACATTGGCCCACGTTAGAAGGTCACTTTCTTTTTCCGGGAGTTCTGTTACTATTTGCAGAAAATAATTGCTTTTTTCTTATGCACTTGATCAAAATTCTCTTTGAGGTACCCAGGTTTTATGTAATCAACTCTGCAAAATGCTGGGGATCAATTTTACTTGTTAACCCAGGAGTGGCTAGACAGTGCTGTTGCCCCCAGACCCCTTTAATCTGAGTCCATTCATATGATGCCCCGCATTTTCTGTGTTGACATCCATGGCACCCAAAAGAAATACTGGATTTCCTAGGTTGAGCAGAAACATGGATGTTATGCTAAATTCTGGGTAGACACATTTATGCATTGTCTTGCCCACAGGCTGTAAGAGCTCAGGGGTGTTGCTGTGTCACCATGTTATGCCACCATCCCATCAGATGCAGAAGTAGTTGGGCTTCATGACAATGTAGGTGCAGAATAAGCATTCTGCCCTCACAGGCCTACAGCCTTGCCAAGTAACCAAACCCTAAGAAACCCTGGTAGGTCACTTACCAAAATGTTTCTATTCATTTGTCAACAAACTTGTGAAGCATTAAAAAAAAAAAAAAAAAAAAGATATTAGAGATACAGATAATCGTAAGTTAGGATTTAGAATTTACTAAGAATAAAATCTTTAAAATGTAGTGAACTGAAGATATTTTTAGCTCTGGAAGATATCTAAGAGTCACCTAATCCAACTTTGCAGAAAGCAAAGCAAGGAATAGTTAAGTGATTGGCCCAAGATCACATAGCTAGTTAGTATCAAAGCCGAGATTAAAATTCAGGCCTCCTGCCAGCCTGGCTGGGAATGTTTTAAAGGTGCTTAAAGCCAAAGCATGGGTGCTAAGTCCCCACCATCCTATATGAGTCATGTGCATGCATGATGCCACCTGCCAGAAGGGGCAACGCTCTGAAGGATGTTGTCTGTATGAAACAACCATGGAAAAATCAACATGTAATATGGGCCACATTCTCAAGCCCCTCTTCTCAAATTCACTGAAGGCTCTCCATTTTGTGACAAAACTGGATTTGACATTATTTGCACATCTAAAAATACCTTAAGAGCACTTTTCCTGTTTTTAAAAAATAGCTTTCCATTAGCTTCAGCCAGCCACATTAATTGCTTACACTTCAAGCATGATTTTGTTTGGTTTGCTCTGCTACCCGATCCTCTTAGGGGGAAAGTAAGGGAGGTTCATGAAGGGGTTTAAAATGAGAGAAATTAATTGTTGAATTTTTATACTTATCAGTAAGTGCTTTATATATATATGTTTGTATGTATGTAAGTATGTTTGTATGTAAGTGAAAATATGTTTGTATGTAAATGAAAGTAATTGTAGTCATTACATTTCTGGTTTTCACAAACTTTGTTGTCAACATAGAATCGTTTTCCATCAGTGTATAAAAAGCCATATCTGAGTTTTTAAGTGTTTACTTGAATAGGGGGAAAAAAAGAGTAGGGATTAGCAACATTCGTATTAGCTGTGGGGTTCTGAGCTTGGATTCTAGCTTTCAGCTATCCAGGTTCAACTCCAGATCTTCCATTTCTAAGCTGTGAGATCCTAGGCAAGTTACTTCTCTTTAGCTCAGTGGTTTCATATGTAAGACAAGGATGTGAACAGAACCTAGCTTTTAGCAGTGTTGGGAGATGGAGCTGATGCTTGTCAAGTACGTGCCATGGGCCTTGTTCAGAGCTAGTGCCCCATGTTAGTATTCAGCGTTTCTAGTTTCTGTTCATATTGTTTTTTTATTCACTCAAAAAGTATTTATGGAGCACTTACCACATCCCAGGCACTGTTCTAGGCACTGGAGTCACAGAAATGACAGATGAAGTCTCTATTCTTATAGAATTCTGAACATTTTCTAATACACAATAAAAATCAGGAGGCAACCGGGAAATGTATACACACAGAGAAAATATGATTTTCTCTAAGAAACTTTGTGATAAGTTTTGGGAGATGCACTGTAAAAAGTTTTAAGTGAACTTCAAATAATTTTTAAAAATAAATATAAATGAGTAAATACATTCCACTGTAGCTTCCAATTATTTATTAAATGTTCCCAATTAAAAATATCAAAGAACTGAGAGAACGGTTAATAATCTAGGGTCTTACCTGGTAGGATAAGTTCCCGGAACTGGTGCTGCCCCTGATTCTGGGAAGGAGAGGACCAGGCGTTGGCACAGCTCTTATATGATGTTCCTCATTCCTTGAGGGAAGGGAGTTGCTGGAAGTTCTTGTCAGGGGCTCTGCAGATATCACCCACAGCTAAGAATTTTTCATTTAGAACCACTGTTCTTTTCCAGTGAATGGAAGTGAGCTGGAAGAACGGCCATGACACCAACCCTCAGCTAAGCAGGAATCGTGCCTTGGGCACAGGTAGACTGGAAAACCTAACCATTCACATTACTTGGCTCTCTTTACTCTTTCTCTCCAATAGGTACAACTCCTTCCTTCCCTTTTGATGCATCAACACAAAAACCTTTTGTTTTGTTTTGTTTTTTTTTTGCGGTACGTGGGCCTCTCACTGTTGTGGCCTCTCCCATTGCGGAGCACAGGCTCTGGACACGCAGGCTCAGCGGCCATGGGTCACGGGCCCAGCCGCTCCGCGGCATGTGGGATCTTCCCGGACCGGGGCACGAACCCGTGTCCCCTGCATCGGCAGGCGGACTCTCAACCACTGCGCCACCAGGGAAGCCCCAACACAAAAACCTTTTGAAAGTCATCCGTCTTTCTTCTTTAAACATGGATGTCTGTACAAACACCTCCGTTCTGTATGTTTCTCAGCTTAGAATGGGATTACAGCCCACTAAATCCATCATAAATTGAAAATATCTTAAGCTGAAAGTGCGTTTAATACACCTAATCTATGGAATATCAGAGTTTAGCTCAGACCCCCTTAGGTTACAGAACACTTACACTAGCTGACAGTGGGCAAAATCATCTAACACAAAGCCTATTTTATAATAAAGAGTGGAATATCTCATGTAACTTATTGAGTACTGTGCTGAAAGTGGAAAACAGAATGGTTGTCAGTGTACCTGTTATTCACCCTCGGGATCGAGTGGCTGACCGGGAGCCGTGGCTCGCTGCCACTGCCCAGAATCACGAGAGAGGATCACATCACATATTACTAAACCAGGAAAAGATCAAAATTCAAAATTTGAAGCATGGTTTCTATTGGATGCATATAGCTTTGGTACCATCACAAAGTTGAAAAATCGTTAAGTCCTAACATCGTAAGTCAGGGACTGTTTGTGTTCTTCAGTTCCAAATGACCTCAAAGGATCATTTAGAGTTGAAGATTAAATGACAGAGAGAATGATAATGAAAGATGGAAAATGATATAACTATAATTTTAGCTACATTAAAATATGATGCCAAATGTACAAACATAATTGTTGGGATTTTTAAATTAATATTAATAGATTAGAATGAGTAGTTTTCAGAGAGAAATTTTCTTCTGACATGACCGCCTTTTTCTTTCTTTTTTTTTTTTCCTTCAGTGAGCATTGTCACAGTTGTCAACATCAGGCTTCATGGCTTTTGAAACCTTAAACTTTAATACAATTCTTAGCCATGCTGGAAATTACTATCCTTTTTGGATAAATTTGAAGTCTCATTCAGGTTTCTTAACAATCATATAAGCAGAGAGCACACTGTCATGATCTGTGGCAACATGGATGGGGCTGGTGTGGATCATTAAAATGCTAGCAGTGTCTCTTTCAAACTGCATTCTCTGCATTTTAGCCCAGAAATAAAATATTAGAATTTTTAACCTCTAAAATATTTTTAAAGTTTCAATTGTTGTAAGTGGTTCAGTGTCTCAAACTTTTAATGTCATAATCTATAATTTAATGGCCCTTTGTAGACAAAACTAATTTCTGCAGAAAATATTTAGCCACTTAAAAATACCTGGCTATTTATAGAAAAAAAAATAACATACGCCACTTTTCTTTGTGGAAGATGCTGGTTTTCTCTGAAATTTGCACAATGGGGATGAGAATTTTTATTTTATTTATTTAAAACATATGTATAGAATATTTATTTTGTGCTAAGAAGTGTTTTAAGTGCTTTATAGGTGGGAACTCATTCAATCCTCATAACCTATGAGAGAGATGGTATTATTATTATTATTATTTATTATTATTATTATTAATTTTCACTTTACAGTTAAGGAAACAGCTCAGGAACTCAGAGAGGTGAAATAACTTGTCTAAGGTTGTACCACTCATAAGTAGCAGAGCCAGGAGTTAATGCAGCCCAGAGTCCCTGCTCGTAGCCACTATGTACTGCTGCCCCTTGCAGCATGTTGTAGTGTTACCAAGGCAAGTGAGCTCAGAAATGTACCCATCTGACCAGCCATCTGACTGCCCTTCTGGCCACTCCAGGATGTCAGAGTTCCCTATGGACCTAAACCTCTGGTGAGACCGGATGTGTACACCCATGGGACTTACACCTGATTCTAGATACATATTGAGACAATATAAAAGGGCTGAATTCTCATTAGCTTTTTTAAAAACAGCAACTAAGCCATAACCCTATCTACATTCAACCTGCCTTCCCATTAGATTAGGTATCTGTATCAATCATAGTATCAACAAAAAACAAATGACTCGTTCAAATTAGGAAAACTTGAAATGTTTAATAAAGGGACTCTCTGGAGGGAGAGAATCATGTAGAGGGCCTGTGACCTTCAGTTGAAGACAGACCTCCAACAGAGAGGCTCAGGGAATGAAAGCCCAGGCCTTTCTCTCCTCTCGTCCTCCAGTCTCCTGAGGGGACTCCCTGTTGGCTGACCAGAAGCCAGAGGGCAAGGGAAGTCACTGCTGTGGTCCATGCAGGTCAGCCTCCAGGCTTGGTGCAGGGTGATAATAAGAGGTCAAACTGAGTGGGTCAAATGTAAGTTATTTGGTGCAGTCTTACCAATCCTGTACTTTACACACACACATACATACATATATACACATACCTTCAGGGCAGGATTTCCTATATTCTTTCACTGGAAATTTCAATCCTGTGTTTTATCTCAACTTCTTCAGTACCTTAGATTCTGAGAATACGAAACTTCAGCATCACACGTATCTTGTCTTTTTTGGCACATTCTTCAAGTCTGTTAAGGTCCTTTTGGATTCCAGTTTGGTCATACAGCACATTCAAACCCAGTAGCTGCCTCTCAGAACCTCTTGGAAAGATTTCTAGTATACTGATTTTTCAGGCCTGCCCCAGAGCTTCAGTCAATCTCAGATGAGGTCCAGGAATGCATACGTGTTTTGTTGTTGTTTTTGGTTCCCTAGGCGACCCTAATGTAGCCAGTTGGAACACAGGCATCTGGGATCCCTTGATACGACAGCCTCAACACAAAGTATGTGACATTCCACTAGACACTTTTATAGTTTTCCCAGAAATTCAAGGATTTTCCACAGTAGCTAGATGTGGGAGTGTGGAGTGGAAAATCAGAATTGCCTGGGGATCTTTTCTTAGCCTCATTATCTCACCCCCGTCTGCCAAGCTGTCCTTTCGAATCCTCTCCCTACCACCGTTGAACTGCTGTCATTGAAGGGATCATGCTGAATTCCTCCAGGCTTCCAGAGAAGAAAAAGTGCTAAGACCCCTGAATTCATCAGTAATATTCTTTATATTATTGGTTGACTTGTTTTGCATTAACTGTACTATTTACATTCCTCTGTGTTGTGCTAAAAAATTATCTGAGTAGACTTTGTAAATATTATACTGGAGTAGACTTGGTAAATATTATACTGAACCTAGATCACATTCACCAAACCCACCCACCCACCCATCCACCTATTCATCCTTCCTTTCTTTCGTCCACACATACTAATGGTTCTAGGAGCCAGGCACTGTTCTAGGCCGTAGGGATACCATAGTGAGCAAGACAGTTGAGGTCCCTGCCCTCTTGAGCGTACATGCTAGTGGGGGAAACAAACATTCAATAAATAAGTTCATCAGTAAAAAACATTTTGAATATGGATATGGACATAAATGGAGGGATGCGATGGGCTGTAACAGATGGGTGAAGTAGGGACCATTTCAGAGAAGGCCTCTCAAAGGATGACACAAGAGTTGAAAACTGAAGGTCAAGAGGAAGCCAGCCTTGCATAGATCTGGGGGATGAGCATTCCACGCTGGGGGAACATCAAGTACAAATGCCTGGAGACAGGAAAGACACTTTAGTCTTTAAACAAGACATGAGGCCATTTCTGCATGACTTGTCCTTGTCAATTCTGTGCTGACCAGTAAGGAAATACCCTTGTCTATTCTAGGTCTCATAAACCACCTCTTCAGATACGTCCTGAAAAATATTACACACGCTTTTAGCCAGTCCGTCTTTACTAGTGCCTGTAGTAGAGTAGAATAAAACAAACACATAAAAACTGCTGGTCATAAGCCTTGGCAGCAAATATTGGTACCTCTTTCCTCCAGGGGCTGCTGATGATCCAAGTTATGTGGTCCAGAAGCTTCTACAATTTCAAGGGCCCCCTTCAAGAAAAATAACACAACATTGCAAATAAAAAATTGCTAGGGCCTCATCCATGCAAGTGAAGGGTCCAGAAGCTTAAGACTAATTGGCTTCATGGTAGATCCATGTCTGCCTGGCCCTTTTCTGCTGTCAAGAGAGTGAATCAGATCACAGAGAGAGCCCTGGGGAAGAGGCCTGGCAGGTCCCAGGGCTGTGAAGGCCACTGTTGCCCACAAGCAGTGAGGAAGCCTGCTCCTCCTGCCAATAGCCAGGGGACCCTGACGATGTGGTTAAATCAGAACAAGTGTTCCTCTCCCTCTCCTCACCAGCTGCCTTGGAGAACAGGGTCCCCTATTTTAGGGTCTCCTGCCCCCAACTTAGTCTGAGGAAATAAGCCGAAGAAAAAGATGTAGCCTGCCACTTCGTGGTTTAGAAGGAAGCTACCAAAGGAAGCTTTAAGGAAGTAAAGGAAGATAGGCTAAGTAAATAAATATCAA
Source organism: Lipotes vexillifer (assembly GCF_000442215.2). Taxonomy (NCBI): domain Eukaryota; kingdom Metazoa; phylum Chordata; class Mammalia; order Artiodactyla; family Lipotidae; genus Lipotes; species Lipotes vexillifer. Next base: position 294,369 of record NW_006785089.1, read on the forward strand.
ACAATACAAAGTAGGAAGTGCTTAGTGCTGAAGAAAGGCAGACGGAGAAGGGGGTGGATAAGGACGGAGCTAATGGAGAGATCTGGGTAGGAGGGTATATTGGTGCACTTAGAGGAGGAGGTCTAGGATATGGGGGGTTGGGGGGGTTAGAGACCTAGTAAGGGCTGGGAGCGGGGTGGAAGTAGTGGGTGAAAGCATCAGAAAGATGGTAGGAGGTGGGTGTGCAGGTGGAGGGGAAGAGCCGGTGGGGGGTGGTGTAACTGTAGGGCAAAATAGGGATTCATTCGGGCCTCTGAAAAGCAATTCTTCCTGCCTTGTATGAAGTGCTTCATTTCGTAATTAGTTCTGATTCTCAAAAGAAAGTTCTTGGGAATAAAGAAGACTCAGACCTCTTACGTTATCAAAACAGAGGCTTATCGTCATTACAGTCAGAACCTCTGCCCTGACTCTGGCCCGGCTTGAGGTAAGGAAACCATTTGTTTTGACATTTGGCTTCCGGGCAATAATAATGAGCTTTTTAATTAGCATCACCATCCTGGTTTTCTGTGGGCACTCCAACGATGCACAGCTTTTTCTTACTCTTGGAGGTCACTTATTACCTTTCACTAAATATCTGGTATCAATCTTTGTCGGGCTTTTAGAATCCTATATATTAAATGTCATATGACTTACAATGGCTTGTTTTAAATGTCCAGTTGTTAAGACTTAATATATACAGTGCAGTTCTGAAACAGAGAAGAGTTGTCTTTTTTTTCTTTGAGTGGGGGGTTAGGGTAAGATGTTTGATGTGCTCTGAGAGTATGACCTTAAGGAAACTGAAACCAAACAGAATGTGTGGTCAGGGAGAGATTTCTTTCCGGAAATATTCTTCCTCTCACGATGTGCTGCAAATCAAATGGCTTCAGAGCCATTGTGTGATCAGCACTGAGGACAATCTTAGATGTTGCTGTTGAATGGCACAGGCGAGCCTGAGATCATCCCGAGCCCCAGAATGTCATTTTTAAAAAGGCTTAGTTGTATACCCACGTGTGACTTTTGACTGGATGTTACGTTTAGATTTACGTGTATGATCCTCGATTTTTCAAAAGAACAGAAAACTATTTTGTTTCTGAAGGTTCAAACTTTTGGTTGTACGTTTTGCACAGTGCCTTATATCTGGACTACTTTAATAGGTGAAATCATTTGCAAAGAAGGACAGCCATTTTCTTGCCAGGGCACAGTCCAGTATGGGAGTTTTCTAAATGCTAATTAATTCCAACCTCAACTATTTCACCTGCTCTTTCAAAGGCTGGCAGCTTGTATTCATCACCTGAATGACAGCTGTTTCTAACCTCTTTTCCCTGAAAAGAAATAAAGAAATTAAATAGGCCTTTTGCATGCTAATCAGTGACATTCTGAAGTGACAGTTGAAAAGTGCTCCAGTATGTGTAAGGCAGGCTTGAATTGAAAGATTTTGTCTACATCAACCAAGTGTTGAATTTTGACTTGATACTTGTGAGGTGTAGGGGGAGAGGGTGGCAGGCAACTGATGAGACAGTATTATCACAAGTGAGGATGTGGATAAGATGAATCATTAAAACAGACTTTATGTATATTAAATGTCTACACTGAAGGAATTTGAACAATATACATTTTTACGCAAGTTGTGTAGGCTTTGCCAAAGCAACTTAATACAGATTTTTATTTATTTATTTATTTTTTTTGCGGTACGCGGACCTCTCACTGTTGTGGCCTCTCCCGTTGCGGAGCACAGGCTCCGGACGCGCAGGCTCAGCGGCCACGGCTCCGCGGCATGTGGGATCTTCCCGGACCGGGGCACGAACCCGTGTCCCCTGCATCGGCAGGTGGACTCTCAACCACTGCGCCACCAGGGAAGCCCTTAATACAGACTTTTTTTTTTTCTCTTTTTATCCTTTGGATTTTTATCCAAGTCAAAATGCAGGTAGGCACAGCAAGTGCTTTATAAGTTGTTTTTCCTTTTGAGTTTAGTCACTCTATTTAATTGTCTCATAATAATGGCTGATACATATTGTTCCCCAGTCACAGAGCTGTCTTTTGTCAAAATGGAGTTTGTTTTCTACTATAATTTCAATGTCTACTTTTTATAATCATGACTGGGATTAAGAGCATTTGACTGATTTTCCCCTAAACAAAGTAATTGCTGTGTGAGAAATACCTTCTCATATAATAAACATGCTCCTGGTGCAGTTTTGTTTTTGTTTTTTTGATTAATTTATTTATTGATTGGTTGATTGATCTTTGGCTGTGTTGGGTCTTCCTTGCTGTGAGCGAGCTCTCTCTAGTGGCGGCGAGCAGGGGCTGCTGTTCTTTGCGATGCGCGGACTTCTCCTTGCGGTGGCTTCTCTTGTTGCGGAGCATGGGCTCTAGGCGCGTGGGCTTCAGTAGTTGTGGCATGCAGGCTCAGTCGTTGTGGCTCGCGGGCTCTAGAGCACAGGCTCAGTAGTTGTGGCGCACCGGCTTAGTTGCTCCGCAGCATGTGGGATCTTCCCGGACCAGTGCTCGAACCCATGTCCCCTGCATTGGCAGGCGGATTCTCAACCACTGCGCCATAGGGAAGTCCCCCCGTGCAGTTTTGAACAGGATTATTTACCTTCATGAAGGACCAACATCTAGATATTAATAGTGGATTATGTTCCTTGATTTGTTTAAAGGCACCTGCCACTGTTACCTTCCGCCTGTTCCTGACTTCCTATAAGGCCCCAGGTAGTATTGTTCAGCTACAAGTTCTATATATCTCAGAGTATATGTACTTCATTAATTTAAATACAGAAAGTTATGTTCTTGTTTGCTTGATGTTTTAGTGTTATTATAATTAGTAATTTACTGTCATATGGCAAAATTAACTTCTTTTGGCACACAGTTTTGTGAATTAACACATATATAGCTTGGGTTATCACAATTAGAATACAGAACAGTTTTATCATCCCCTAAAGCATCCTTGTATGCTATTCCTTTATAGTCAGTTGCTCTGGATCAAGAAGCACATACCCTAGGATCCTCTTTCCTTTATGGTTGGGATTCCAGATTGCCCGTGAGAACTGGTATGGGAACTGGTAGGCAAAAGACGAGCCGGATGTGTGGGCAGATGTGGGATTCCTGGTGGCTTTGTGGCTTGAGAACCACTCACTTCACTGCTGCAGATGGTGACCACTGGTGGAATCATTCCAGTGACTTTGCAGAACAGCCTCCCCATGAGCCTTTGGGAACCACCACTTTGGTGCTTCAGGAAGAGGTCTCCAGGTCACCTCCTTGTCCTCAGACTGCAGCTTCCCAGAACTTCCGTGTGACTTTACTGATCTTTATCCTCTCCAGTTGCCCATCATTTGTGTAAACCCTAATACTTATATTAAACCCACTGTTCCTGGAATATCTTCAGGTGGCTTGTATTTAGGCCCAAACCCAGACTAATAAGCTATACTTTAAAGAGCAATTTTGTATTTGTGGCCAGCCTTTAAAACTTGGGAGATTTCTCTTTGAGGTCCTAATTGCCATTTTTTCTTTGAAAAAAATCAGAAAGTCAGGAAACACTGGATCAGCATTCTTGTCCAAAGACAATCACCTGGAACTGAGTAATAGCTGACGCCTTTAGAAAAGATATGCTCCTCCATTTCACCACCCAGCCCACTTCACTCATTATATCACCTTCCTGGACTTGGCAACCTTTGCATTTGTGCCCCTCCCTCTCTGAGTAATATCACCTTAGTCTGAGAAACAGAATTTAATACAATAAATATATTAGTCTACCAATTACAAAGCTGTTTCCTAGGAACTCCTCAGTATCTGGAGATATGCAAGATGAACCCAGTGTCTTCAGAGTTTGGGGCAAAAACTGAAGGGCATGCAAATAAGCACAGGACTTTCGTATCATAACAAAGTATGTGGAATGATCCTTTTGTAAAACAAAAACATGGGCTCACTAGCTCACTATTTGGGTATTTTTAAATTATCCAAATAGATTTTTCAGATTGCTTTATATGGCAGTTTCATTTGTTATTAATGCTCTAATTCTTATTGATAAATTTTATCTGCATTTCATTAGGAATTTCATAAAATGTAAACGTAATGAATGTTCTGGAATAAATGCAAATTAAATTTTTTCAAGTAAGTATTTATTTGTTTAGAATATTTTTTTGTTAATCATTGTCCTTTTTTTAACATATATATATTTAAATACATATATATATGCATATCTTTATAAAAGGATATATGTCACAAAAAATTGAGCTTAAATATTTTCTCCCAGATATTGCTCAGAATAAATACAAATATCATTATTAGGTTAATTAATGCTACATGAAAATAAATCCACACTTAGAGTTGCTTAATTAGAGTGTTAACCTGCTCTCTTTTAAATTGATTTTTTTATTTTACTTTTCCTCTGCTTGATGTTTCACCGACATGATAGTATATAATTTTCGAAGCAGGCTTTTTACTTTACGTTGAGGTGTTTTTTAATATGTTAAAGTAAAAATATGGTAATATGCCATTGATCACTGTAAGGTCAATATCTGTTGAAATTTGTTTTGTTTTGTTTTCCTCCAGATTAAAGTAGACCTTGTTTTATCAGTGTAGAGAAAAGAATGTAGGTGCTTCATAGTGGGCAGATAATAGCACACTCCAAATAGTAATTCATAGAAACTCCTTTTTAAAAAAAAATTTCTTTTTAAAAAATAATTCACTGTATTTGGTCTGATCTCATTTTGGAGGGGAGGTAAGAGATCCAAATTTATGTTCTCCCCCAGTTGCTGTTATAATTATGGGCAATGTGTACTTTGTTATATGTAGGTACATGTGTACATAAACATATATTTTTTTTTTTTCTATTTTTTGGTGGAGACAAAGAAGACATTTATTTGGGCAGCTCAAAAGCTTGTGCAAGTTTGATCCTTTCCAGATGGCCATATATCTGGCCGCCAGATCCTTGGCTCAGCCCCTTCCCTGTCTCCTAAATATCTCTTTGTGCTTTTCTGTGAGTAAAGCACATCTTGGAGTTTGTGGGAGTTCCCTGTTAAGGCAGCTCCCAGTTTCACAGAGCAAGCTGGGGAATAACTTCTGTTGTCTTGCAGAAAAGGTTCACATAATTCAAAAAATGTACTTCTTTAAAAAATGCATTTTGCCTTACAAGGGTGTATCTTCCTTTGCTGTAGAGGCAGAGAAGCAAAGCGAAGAGATGAGACATTGAGAAAGCCAGCATAGCTCAATTGCTGGCGCTGTTATTGACTGGCTGTGTGTCCTTGGTGTGCTCTGCAAACTCCCCGAGCCTCGGTTTACTTTCCATAAATGGGACCACCAGCAGTACCTACCTCACGAGGCTGGTGTAAATATTAAGTGCAGTGATTCAAGTAAGGAGTGGAGTAGCACTGTGCTTGATTCATAATAAGGGCAGCAAGCAGTGACTAATAGTAACAACATAAATCGGTGCCAGGGCGTTGGTACTAAGACAGTGGTTCCCAAATTTGAATGTGCGTCAGAATCACCCAGAGGGCTTATTAAAGCCCAGATCTCTGGGCCCCACTTGCAGAATTCTGATTCAGTAGGTCTGGGTGGGGCACCAGAATTTGCATTTCTAGCAAGTTCTCAGGTAATGCTAATGCTGCTGGCCCTGGGACCACACTTTGAGAAGCACTGAACCAGGCATTCATACTCGAGACTACTCCTCTTGGGTAGTTTGGTCAAGGATCAGAAGGCGGCTTAGCTCCTTCAGCCTTCGGGCAACATTTTTAAAACCATGACCCCCTTGGCTCAGTGCTGACCCAGTATCTATTTATCAAGGTGCCACAAAACAGGAATCCCTGTCTCGACTCACAGCTCTCTCAGATATTTACACCCACATATACAGCATTCTACACCTCATCAACACTTTCTCTCTTGGTTTACACATCCTGAACTTTCAAGGAGCAGCTCACTGGGTTACCCCAGAGCAACTGTCACTCCAGGAGCTCAGCACAGGACTTGTCACCAGGCCGCCTCAATCTCAATCTCGCTTCCCTTCAGCACAGAGCCCATGTCACAACCCCTGTGCCCACACCGCCGCTGATTGCAGTCCTGTTGGTGCAGATTTCATTATGCTCTGACTACTTTTCAAGAGAGAATCTTTCCCTTGGATTTTGTCAAAGGAGTGTTGGCATATGCGAAGCAGACAGCGCACAGATTCCTGAAGGGAGTGGGGAGTGGCTATGAACCAAACGTTTTCATCCCCTCTCACTTAATTGAAACACTTGCCTTGCCTTGGTGGCACATTATTCCAATCAACATCTTAACTAGCGGTGGACCCTCCTCGAACACCACTTGCTTATTTTGGCTTCAAATGTGGGTGGCATCTGTCACTCATTATTTGTGACAGGCCTTTGCTAAGTGCTGTACATACAACATCTCCTTTCATCTTTCCAGTGAGTCTATGGCCTGGGAAACGGGGTGGCAAAGGCATTCATGTGACGACAACTATGACTGTTCCCAGGAGATTTGATGGAAATATCGACCCGCCTCTGACCTCTTGCCAGTGCCCTCGGTTGGCTAAATCTGTGGTGCTGCCCGCAGAATCAGCCTCCCTGGGCCTAGAGCAGGGCAGAGAATCCATCAGGTTGCAGGCAGAGGGCAAAGAATAACTAGTTCCTAGGGGAAAATTTAAGAAGCTAAGGCTTTGCAGTATTAAGGACCTTGCCCAAGGTAGAACTTTTACCAAGTAACAGAACTGGGACTTGAACCCAGGACCGTTTGACTCAAATTATAGTCATGTCAGTGGAGTGTACCTTCCTTTTAGGAGTCTGAAAAACAGGTTGGCATTATTACAAAACAAATTATGTGTATAATCAGTGTTATTCTTTCAAGTATATGAGTAGATGGAATCCTCCAGGTGAAAGTGTTCTCTCTTCTATTCTGAGATACCCTAAAATGGAAGGGTCAGTAGTCACTTATTTGTGAAAAATATGCACATTTTCCCCTCTGATACACACTTGGTGCTGAATACAACTATCAGAATTATGCCTTAGGAATTTGGCTTTTCTCTGCCCCTGGGCATACATTTAACCATGTATTCCATTTAACTAAATCATTCACTTTAGTTCCAGAAAGATTTTTTTTTTTCTCTCTGTAGAATCAAAACTCAGGTGTGGGTGCCTAAAAAGGGAATTGACTTTTCAAAAATAAAAACTTTATACACGTCTGAGTTTGAAAATTTTAACTCCAATTTAAGTTCAGCATAGAAAGAATACATGATCATTTAGTGGAAGAAATTCGTCTTTAAAATAAGGTTATTACCTTGCTCTCACAGAGCACCCACTTTCTGAAGAATTCCTTCTCCCTTTCAAAGGCAGAGTTTTATTACTGAGTTTCCTGTAAATGTTCAAATGTGACTTACGGGTCAAAAAAATCACAGTTTAAGTGTATTGGATGGATTTTCAGAAATAATTTATAAAATAATTTTAGGTCACTGCTTATTTCAACTGAAGCATCCACCTAACAGTGAATAAAAAGTATTGCTGATGCTTGGGTAAGCTGACTGCCTGGTGAGATAGGCTCCTTTTCAAGAATATTCTCTCACCCATGGTAACAAACATGACTGGTTCATTCATTTATTCATTAATTTTTTTCTTCTCTCTCTATGTATAATTGAGTGCCTGTTATGTGACAAACATGACGCCTCAAACATGCTTATATGTTAATTTTACACTTGGGCAAAAGACTGCTGTGGTAGGTATGATTGTTGAGAGTGCCTGTCACGTGCCCAGCACTTAATACATAACCCTCCAAGCTTCTCCATGACCCTATTATATTCTTACAATAATTTCCACTTCACTCTTGGTCAGCTCAGAGAAATCGAGCAACTTGGTGAAGGTCACAGAGTTAGTACATAGTACAGTTGTTATTTCAACTCAAGTACATATGAAGACAAATACTCTACTTTGCTACCATATTTGTACCTATTGTCCCTTCTTGAGCATCTGTGAGGTTGTCACCTCAGCTGAACTCTTGGCAGTCAGAGACATACTGGATCCTGATGTCTCGACTTCTGAAAAATCTAATTATTGAAAACTTGGGACCGGGCTGAAGTAAGAGTTGGGGTCACATCAGGGTAGAAGGCTCTTGAGACTTGGACCATAACAAGGTTGGGTTCTTTCGTTCCATGCTACTCGAATGGCCCATGCTGTGTTTTCCAGAATTCACGCTGTCTGCAGACACTGGATGCTCGTTAGGGACCCCCTTACACTCCCTCTGGTCCAGGGGAGATGATTCTTCTACCAATCTCCTCTATTATGGGACATGGCCATCTTACCTGGGCCTAAGGGAATGACTGGTTCAGAATCCCAGGATTCAGAAGAGAGAACTGAATCCACGGTTTCATGGGACTTGGGCAGGGCTTAAACACTAGGATTCTGGAATCTTTTAACAAAGTAAGGATGACCCCTCTAAAGCCAGGGATCTGGTCCCATTAATGAACCAGCAAGCCCAGTAACAGCTGGGGACATACATAGGCAGGACCACAGTAGGTATACTTTGACAGCCATGATTTTGTTAGGTTCATTGTTTCAGAGGGTGACGCAAGGATCTCTGGGGAATAAGGCCCTTGTTCTAAGCTTACTCCCCTGATGACCTCTGGACTTCAGGGTCTCCACTAAAGGGAGTGTCTGGAATTTGGAGAGAGGTAGCTTCTGTTATTCCTAGAGATATTTCCTGGGCCTCAGGGCAATTGGAGGCCTGTTTTATGGATAATGTTTTAGTGGTCAGGAGAATCTGCTCTTTCAGGCCACAGTCCTCAAACTTGGAAGTCATCGAAAGGCTAAGGGCGACTAACTGGTTTACTGGGTCTGGCTTTTTATGCAAGGTCACCAGGCAACTGCTTAAATTTAGTGTACCTTCCTCCAGTATCAAGCTTGTACATGGAGAACCAGTGTAACCCAACAATCATCAGATTTCTTTATGTATCAGTGGTAGTCAGTTGGGGCATGAGTCTTGCGCATGTAGGTTACAGGGGTGGAGTGTTTGAGCCTTGACTTACCGCAGTGGTCTGTGGAATTCACGAATGGGCCAGCTCTGGACTCATGGCTGCTGTCTAGGAGGTTTCAGAGGAGGTATCAGATCCCTGTACATAAAGGAATTGAAGTTCAGGAGCAAAATATCCAGTCCTGATAGAGCTGGGGTATCAAGTAGTTAACTCTCCATGGGTGCAGAAGCAGGAACCCTGTTATGGGTAAATCAAGTCCACAGCTAGACTTGCGCTTTGCTCAAAAATGGTGACTAGGTTTCATCTCAGGTACCTCCTTGATCAATCAGTAACGGCTGCTTGGGGCACTGTGAGGAAAAAGATTCTGAGGCACTGCCTCAGCTCAGTGAGGAAGGATGTCATGCTTGATTCATAATGTCTGTCATCTGCTTGAGGTAAGCGAGGAGCGTGGCACATGTGCTGCACGTTTGTCATTCCTGATTGGCTTTTGTAGCTACTGCTGTAGGGCTCTGAGGGTGGCATCGGTCCCCACACTGGGCAAGACAAACGCAAATGGTGAGTAAAGTCACCTAAGCAGCGCACTTCTCCAGCACAGCTGTTTAGAACTATTCCCATATTTTCCAAGTTCATGAAATCATGACAATCCTCTGTGCTCAGAAGATAACCCCTTTGGCTTTCCTGAAAGGAAGGAAGACATTGGACAAAAGTTCCCCTGCTTTCCTGGCACCATCACTCAATGTCTCTTATCTTCCTCCATCTTTCCTCTTGTGTTTTTTTTTTTTTTTTTTTTCCATGACAGAGGATGAAGCATCATCTGTCCATTTTAGGCCTGGCTTCTCATCCTTTTTTTTTTCCAGGTCCATTACTCATAACTTAAAGGAAAATAGCTGTTGTAGAGAAATAAGGTTTGATTGGAAATGGATTCCCAATCTCAGAGGCCCCTCCCACACCATCCTGCCCTCCCCTAGGTCTGGGCATGATTTTCACAAATTACTATTTTTCTTGTTTCAAATTAATTTCACTCTGTCATCAAACTATCAGATTGCAGTCCCAATGCTAACTAACTGGGCATGGAATTTGCATGATTTTGTAAAATACAAGCAAAGGGAAGTGGAAATTTAGCTTCCTGGTTCCCACCATCTGCTGAGTATGTCTCACATTGGTCTGATTTTGTTTGATTACCCTAGTTGAGGTTCATGGTCAAATATAATGAAAGTGAATGCAATGTTGCCATCCAGTAGTTCAAAAGAAATGTGATTCATATCTGGTATTAAAATTGTGTTTTGATGTATTTGAAGTGCTAAGATCTATGCTCAGAAACAGGTCTTGAATATTATAATATTTCCAGTTTATTTGAAGTTGAGATTGTGGATTGTAGTTGTGTTTTCTGAATTTGCTCTCTTCCTAAGTTGACCTTATGCAGAAAACAGATTATTAATATTTAAGTCGTTAATCCGAGTACTGTCTTCCTTCAAAGGCAACCCACATGTCTCATTAACTCAGAACATTAGTATCAATTACAAAGTTTTCTTGCTTACTTGTACAATCTTTGTTAGCTGAGTTTTATAGTATTTGCTAGATCTTTCTGTACCATGTATCATCAGAGAGAACATGTTTTTTCATATCATGTATGTATATATTCGTTTTTATACGGTGCTTGTGCACCTAAAAGTGATTTTTTTATGTAAGCCTTCACAAACAGGGAATTGTGAGATCTGGTGTCTAAAATCCTCATGTTTGAAGGAACGTGAATTTCTGCTAAAAAAGAAATAAATAAGTGTACTTCTTGCATATTTCTTTAAGATAGAGGGAGAAGGAAATAGTTCTGTGGGTTGGTTTCTTTAAATTAGACTTGGAGAGACTGGCAGCAAGAAAAGAGACAAAAATCACTTCTTTTTTCAAGAAAGGAGGGAGAAATTGAAAATGCCTTTTACAAGGGAAAGGCACAGTATGGGGCAGTTTGTGACAAAATTTTAATGAAAAGCAAGCTTCTTTATTGAAATCTAATAAATAATAGACCAGAAAAAGAAGGCTTAGCCATTTTATTTTTAAATGAGATGGCGAAGCAGTTAAATTGGACCTCTGAGTCAAGAATTTGTTGGGTTCATTGGTCATTTTTAGGACAGCTTTGACCTTGCCATAAAGTGTGAAGGGTCTTTATCTCCTATAAAGTTATGCCCTTGAAGAGTAAGCTGTATTCATCCCTTAATAAAGTTATAAAGGAGAAAGAGAAAGTGCTCTGACCCATCAGATGTGCAGTTCTCACACAGAATTCTCTCAAGAAAATAGCTTTAAAGGCTAGAACCTAGGGAGTTCTGAGGCCAGCATCCTCCTTTGATTTCTAAAGGAACAATTGTTATTTCTGGTTTTCCAAATTACAAATTAGGGGACTAGAAAAGTGTTTGATGTTAGTTCACTGAACTCTCTTGTCAGCCAAGCCATAAACAGAATTAATTGCCTACCATGAATCCAGCACCAGAATGGAGAATTGGTAGAAACGGCCCTTAGTCTCAGTATTTATGAGAAGAGTGAGTGTCCATTTAGAAGGCATAATACCCTCACTTCTTTAATTTGATGGTTTTACCCCTTTGGTTTCTAACTCTTAGAGGGAAAGATGTACAAATGCTTACGTTCTCAGGATTCTAGTGCAAGAATTGGGTTTTTGGTTTTCTTTTTCTGTGTTGTTCCATATCAAAAGTTAAGTATATAATGGTGTAAAAACGAGCTTAGTATGATATTGATGCATAAAAACAAGCTTTTTGAATTGAGTCAGTACCTGGAGCAGCTTATAAACTATTCTTCATAATCACTTTGGTCTGCATTTGCGTAGTGGTTGCTTGATTGTTTTTTTTTTTTTTTTTTTTTTTTTTGTGCAAATGCTAAACCTGGCCATCTTTGGACCTCAGATTGAGCTTGAAAGGTACAAGGTACATTGAAATGCCACATTTGTTGGATCTACCTGTCGATCTTTGGGAAACTAAGGTGGTAAAATGGAAAAAAGCGGGGGTTTTTAGTCAACTGGGTGAACTTAAACATTAAAAAAAAAAAAACACCCTGTGCCTCAGTTTCCTAATCTGTAAAATGGAGGGGAAATTATATATAGTAGTGATTGTTACCATCAGCTCTGTCCCTTTCCTCCTTACCATTTTTTTTTTTTTTTTTTTGGCCACACATTGAGGCATGCAGGATCTTAGTTAGTTGTAGTTCCCCAACCAAGGATTGAATCCATGGTTAAGCTCAGAGTTTTAACCACTGGAACACCAGGGAAGTCCCCCTCACCATGTTTGATATACCAGGGTCTACACACTTAGTGTCCCCTCCCCGCAAGATTAGTTTTATCGTGTATTGTGATGTAGATGCTATTAGGTGTGTATTTATGGTACAGCCAAGGTGGAAGGCATGCTCTTTTTTCCCCAAGCCTGTGTAGCCCAAGAAGCCGTTTCAGAAGTGTGTGGATCCCACCTTCTCCCTCTACTGCCCTGAAATTTCACCATTTGGAGTGTGTTACTTTTTGTCTTGCAGAGTTTCTAACCCTGAGACTCCCAATGGCAATGCATCATGATTTCTCTTAAATTTTTATCAATGCCTGAACTTGGGGCTTGGAGCGGCCCCAGGACACGCGACTAGATTCTCAGAGCTGAAGGAAAAAGGACGAGGAACCGGAAGTGGTCTGGGGTGGATGAAAGATGGCACTCTTAGGGAAATAGACCCACAGTCACTAATTTCACAGTTACCTGGAAATTTCATGATACGGTTGATGCTAGAATTTTTTTTTCAATTGATTTTTCTAAAAAGAAAGAATTCTTATGGTTTAAATTAAGTATGACTTTCATCTGGGTTTTGGTAATTCATGTGAGGTTTTTATTGATTTAGACTCTGTCTCATTTTTATCTAGCCCTGAAATTAAAAACCTGGGCTAACCTTTACTTGTACAGATTAGTGTGTAGCTTAAGGAGGAAGGGGGAAAACCCTGGCTTACTTGCCCTGTAACCTAGTGCTTACCTTGAGGCTTATTTAATGTGGCAGGTGGTGGCAAACCACTGCTTATGACATCTCTTGCAGTGTTATCTCTCCACTCAATGACAAATGCTTCTGACACACAGAAACCTGGTACTGTTCTAAAACAGGAAAAAAAAGTGAATATAATTCAGATATGGGATAATAAACATGGCTTCTGTAAACATGTCAGATAAATTAGATCTCTAAGGAGGGACCATGTTACAAGTGGCAAAGATAAAATAGAATGGAAATTTTTTTCCTGGAATTTCATTGTTAATTGTCAGAGGAGATGAATACCCTTGGAAGCAGTCCTAGTGCCATGCCACCTTGTGCTGTTGCTTTTCACTAGTTTTAATGGGTAGTACTAACTGAAAAACTATCCGGGAAATTTAATCAGGAGTGACACTAGTTAGTTGTGACTGAGAACACATTAATTGTAGATTGTGGGTCGGATAAAGGGGTAGGCTTTTCTACCTCTCAAGTCTTAGTTAAATTCATGAATTAGTTGTTTTTTAATCATGAAATTTTAGTGTAATTCAACTGTTAGATGGCAAGGGTAACTTCCCATTTAATATGGGGGCAGTTGGGAGCTCTAGCACTGTGTGGTCAGGCAGTTGGCATGCTCCCCTAAGGCATCGTCAATCAGCAGTGAAATTAGGTGAGACTCATCACATGCACACACAGTTATGTAATAGTGTTGCTCAGACTATAGCCAGTCACATGTCCCCTTCAAGATTTTTGCCACCTGCACTATTATTTGCTTAATCTTTTTCTCTAAGCTAATTGAATTCTTTCTTTCCTTTTACTTATCTTTGACATAAGCAATAATACCCGTGAATTCAGAGGTTTGATGGTAAGTTATATTTTTATATTATGCATTAAAAATACATAATCATTGCAATTAAAAAGAAAAAACTTGGGCTTCCCTGGTGGTGCAGTGGTTGAGAGTCCACCTGCCGATGCAGGGGACACGGGTTCGTGCCCCGGTCCGGGAAGATCCCCCATGCCGCGGAGCAGCTGGGCCCATGAGCCATGGCCGCTGAGCCTGCGCGTCCGGAGCCTGTGCTCCGCAACGGGAGAGGCCACAACAGTGAGAGGCCCGCGGACCGCAAAAAAAAAAAAAAAAAAAAAAGAAAAGAAAAAACTTTAACTTTTAAAAATTTATGAAATACCATGTACCACTTGAAAATGCCCCACATTTTGGGATAGACTTATGTGATCTGTACATGCACTGTTCATTTTTATAACTGCATAGTTCTGTTTTTTATAGTTTCAGAATCATTGATTTCCACCCCCACCCCCCCTTGGTTGAAATTGGAAATGCCTTTGTGTGTATAAAATATTGAAAGGGAGATGAAAAGAAAACACGCATTTCATATAATTACCTCTTGGTATATTCTGGAATTATAATAGCAGATACTAATTAGAGCAGGTACACTTTGGGACACTGATGGCAGAGGCTTCCTGTGGCAAAACAATGAGAGGCAGAGCTGGGAGCAGAAGAAACTTTCCAGCCCAGGCCCATTGCAGGCTGGCATAGATGGTGAAACAGCAATTCTGGGCGATTGGCAGGGGCTGCTGGCTGTGGATAGCTTGGAGACTGAGTCTGCGCTCAGCAGGGAGAAGTACAGGCTCTGATAGTGATGTCTGTCCTAGGATGGAGAGAGGCAGGGGGATGGGGTAGGCCAGGCATTTTCCATCCCTTTACTGGGCAACAGCACCACTACGGTGGAGCTCCAGCTATGCTTTTACTTTGAAATGGAATTGTTTCTTTTTGTTGTTGGACCATTGGACTTGTCATCTTCTCGACATCTCCATCTTTGTTAGTTTTTAAGTCAGTCATGTGTGATTTTATTGCAGTATATATCTCATTATCAATGGTCATCCTATTTTTAATTGATTCTTCCTTTGCTTTCCTGCGATTACAGTTTGACGTTCTGACATTCACTTTTGTCTCCTGCTCGTCTTTCCAAAGCTTACCCAGCCTTCTAAACTGAATTCTACAAAATTCTGTTGGAACTAACTAGACCTCTCTGTGTTCTCTCTTATCGAACCTGAAGTTGGATTTAGTAATTTACTTTCACGCGTTGCTAATAGGTGTATGTGTCATCTGCTGTATTTCCAAATTCCCAGCAGGCCAGGAACAGAGGATGCAGAGGATTTATGTGATTTAAATGTGTGATTTTATATACATGATATCAGAAATGTAATGAGATGATTTATAAATAAAGAGAAATATCTTTTAAGAGTGGGAGATTCTTTGCATTGGCTCAGGACAGCTTCTGGAGAGGTCCGGATTTTTAGACACGCAAATAAGGAAGGAATGTGGGACTTTTTTTTTTTTTTTTCCTCCTTCCTCTTCAGATTCCTTCCTCCTGTCCTGCTTCCTGAGGTGGATGAGAAGACAAAGGATTGAACTGCTAGATTCTACTCTAGTCTAAATTGGGAAACCAAGATTTGCATTTTTAAAACAAGTCCTGGCATCCCATCCAGGCTTAGTCCTGTACATGGGCCACGGCTGTTTTCTTTGGCATTACATCCACCATTAGAGCTTCTGGAAAACCTGCTGATTAACCAGGCTCTTCTCTTGCATGCTCCCCATGTCCAGACCTTATCCCTCAAGTATCCCAAACCAGTACGCAACCTACCCCCAGTCAAAAATCTCAAAGTTGCCTAGTAGGCCGTTTCTCCTAAGTTTTCCATGCTCATTCTAAACAGCAGTGGTTCTAACCTGTATCAGAACTACCTCTAGCGTCTGTTAAAACACAGATTGCTGTGCCCCACTCTCAGATTTCAGATTAGGTAGGCCTGGGATGGGACCTGAGAATTTGCATTTCTAACTAGTTCCCAGGTTGTTGATGCTACTGGTCTGGAGCTGATACCTGAGAACCATTGCACAATATTTCCCTTTCCCCTCATCTCAAGCCTCACTGAACTGAGGCTGAATTTATGTAGATGTTGGTCTAGTTGTCTTCCAAGTGATCTTCGATTCTCCAGATACTTGCCTGAAACATGTCCCAGAGCTCCACAGGTAGAAAGTACATGAGACATTTCAGCAGCAATTCTTCTGGACTCCTTCATTGCTCCCCCAACTCTCCCACCATCTTTATTCTTTGTCTTTCCTCCAGTCCCCCAGCACACCAAACAACCAACCACCAGACACCTAGTATGCACACAACCTAGAAGAAAAGAGGGCTAAACGCCTTGAATGTTGGTGCTGTCAAGATGTACAACTCCAGGGACCTCTTTCAGAAAGACAGAATACAGGGCTTCCCTGGTGGCGCAGTGGTTGAGAGTCCGTCTGCCCATGCAGGGGACACGGGTTTGTGCCCCGGTCCGGGAGGATCCCACATGCCGCGGAGCGGCTGGGCCTGTGAGCCATGGCCGCTGAGCCTGCACGTCCGGAGCCTTTGCTCCGCAACAGGAGAGGCCACCGCAGTGAGAGGCCCGC
>NW_006785089.1:310955-355190 GCF_000442215.2 Lipotes vexillifer
GGAACCTGTGCTCCGCAACGGGAGAGGCCACAACAGTGAGAGCCCCGCGTACCGCAAAAAAAAAAAAAAAAAAAAAAAAAAAAAAAAAAAAAGGATACAAATCCT
This sequence comes from Lipotes vexillifer, assembly GCF_000442215.2. Lineage (NCBI taxonomy): Eukaryota > Metazoa > Chordata > Mammalia > Artiodactyla > Lipotidae > Lipotes > Lipotes vexillifer. The sequence goes on from NW_006785089.1 coordinate 311,061, forward strand.
CTACAAGTAGGATGGAGCCTTGAACTTCATGTCTGGCCTCTCTAAGGCCACAACTCCTAGAAAATCCATTTGTGATAACTGACTTACCACAAGAGGTAGCCTTAGGCCTAGACCAGTCTAGACAACCCCACCTTCAGTGAGAAGGACTCAGAAAACACTGTCTCATTTGGTTACTCAGTGGGAAACCTTCCTGGTCCCACCCAGGGCAGTGCCTCCTGTCAGAAATTCCTTCCCAAAGAGAATAAGAGCAAGGGAATCCAAGAAGGGAGCAGAAGACCAGGGGTCAACCCAAGCTTTCGTCACAATTCCTGATTCAGTTTAAATCAGCCACCTTGATTTACACATCAGCAATGTCTAATTCCTTCCACAGCCCTCTGGGTGTTCTGCACACCACACCCACCACTGGGAAACTTTCTGCTCTCCTCAGCCAGTTCCCATCCTTCATTATTCAGCACATGTTGAAATGACAGTCGTGCAATCTACCACTCCCGTGAATGTTTTATTATATCACTGGGTGAGAAAGTGGCAGATGTTTTTCCCTGGAAGGTTCCCACATCATCGTGCTCACAGACTTTCCAGGGGAAGGTGTCTGTGCTCTGTCTCTTGCTCTTAAATGTAATGACTTAGCGTTTTGGGCTAGATTCCCTTGCCTGGTCAGCTTTGATAGCATTTATGTGCCAGACCTAATAGTGACAAATAGGGTTTTTATTGTTTTGTTTTGTTTTGTTTTGCATTTTCTTTTCTAGTATGGAGGATTCACATACTGCAATCCATCTGCCATATTGCGTGTCCTTTTCACAGAGACTTTTATGAGAAAGGTGAATTCTTAGCCCATCTTTCACTATGACCCTTAAAAAGCCCTCTCATCTCCCCTTTGCTAGAGAATTCAAGGGAAAAACGGGCTTCTGGTTTCTCATTATTTCTAGGGGTAGGATTCCACACGGAATCTAGAAAGGCATCTTACAGGTGAGGCTTTCTGTTGCATTAGGGGAGCCTCCTTCTGTGACACCACCCACGCGTGATGCGTGACTTTTAGTGACTTCTTTTCATCAATTAATACAGACTGAAGACTAGAACTTGGGGCTCTGGCAAAGGTGAACAACCTATAAAACATGTCTCTCCACTCCCATTTCTGCCTGCTCCTGTCCTTTTCAGAGAGGGTGGTTTGGAACAGTGCTAGTCTGACTAAAAACTGAGTGTGATTTCGTACTAATAACACCTGGCATCTTTGTGTGCTAAGGCTAAATTAAGCACTCAGTGAATACAGAATCGATATGGTTTTCACCATAATGTAGCTTATTCCACACTGGTTATACAGAGAGAGGACTCTGTGCTTGCGACAATGTGGCTGTGTGGGTATGTGTGCAGCCTTTCACAAAACATTCATTACTTTGGTCACTTTGCTGATTTTAGGTAATGGCAGCATTTCTGATATATTCTGCCTGGTTATTAACATGGATACTGAGAATATTAGAGGTGAAATAGCCCTTAAGGATCACTCGTCCAAAGATCTCATCTTATAGATTGAAGAAATTGAGAACCAGAGTGATTATTTTGAGGAATTGTAGGATGTGCCCTGTGAATTTGGTCAGAATCAAAGCTGGAGCTCACGGATTATATACTCAATCCAGGGCAGTTTCTACCACATTGCGTTGATCCTCAAATAATGGACAAATTATTCAAATACAGGGACATTTGGAGACAATTGGCTGTGTAATTTTACAAAGTTCTAAGTTACTATTTTTAAATGATCCTAAGATACACTTTTTTCCCCAGATTTTTAAAATGCTATGCATTGAATTACTTTTAGATTTACAGAAAAGTTGCAAAAATAATTCCAAGAGTTTTTTTGTTTTATATAACATCTTTTTCACTCCACTTCCTCTAATGATAATACCTTAGAAAACCATAGGACAATTATCAACAACAAGAATTTTACATTAGCAAAATATAAACTAAACTTCAGACCTTGTTCAAATTTTGCCAGTTTTTCCACTAACTTTTTTTTTTTTTTCTGTTCCAGGATCCTGTCCTAGATCTTACTTTGCATTTATGTGTTATTTCTTGTTAGTGCCTGTAGCCATTTCTGAGTCTCTGCTTGTCTTTTATGACCTTGATGTTCTTCAAGAGTACCGGTCAGTTATTTTGTACAATGTCTCTCAATTTGGCTTTGTCTGGTGCTTTCTTATGGTTGGAGTAAGGTTACAAAAAGCTCTGGAATCAGAACACATCTTGTAGTCTATGTTATGTCTTAATTTATGAGCAGTAATTTTTTTTCTTAGTGATACATAGAATAAAGGTACATCTTATGATACGTGGTGCTTTTAGAATCAGTGAAATGCAGTGTGTGTATCAACATCAATATCTATCTATTAAAAGTCTCTTTCTTCTGCTTTCAGTTCAGTGCCATAATTCCTTTGAGATAAGAGTTGAATACGTTTTTTTTTGTTTTTTTTGTTTTTGGCAGTATGCGGGCCTCTCACTGTTGTGGCCTCTCCCGTTGCGGAGCACAGGCTCCGGACGCGCAGGCTCAGCGGCCATGGCTCACGGGCCCAGCTGCTCCGCGGCATGTGGGATCTTCCCGGAACGGGGCACGAACCCGCGTCCCCTGCATCGGCAGGCGGACCCTCAACCACTGCGCCACCAGGAAGCCCCTTGAATATGTTTTCTTTAAAAGTAAAATCCTGATAAAGAGTAGGAGAAAATAAGTACTACAGGTGGACAGTTATTCAAGTAATCAAGAAAGTATCATGATTAAAATCGCAGGCAGGGGCAAGGGGGAGGGCACGGAATCCAATTCTACGCAATTCTACTCAATTCTATTTGAGTGACAAATAGGAATGGCTATTTAGAATCTCTCTCCATAGGATATTGTGAGCTTTCAAGAAGTTCTGCAATACTTTCTGAGTAACTGAAGCTCCGCGTGGTAGGAGGGGAGAGTTACACGACGGCAGATCTGTGGAAATACCAAAAGCAAACGCCAATCTAAGAGAAGGACGCCTCCTCCTCCCGTTTTCTTCTTCCTCCTCTTCTTTTGCTTCCTTTTCTTTCTTCTCTTCCCGCCTCTCTTCTCCCTCTTGTCTTTTTCCTCCTCCTTCACTTCCTCCTTCTCCCTCCCTCCTCCCCGCTGCTCTTCTGCCTGCTGCCTGCTTCCTTCTCCCTGTATCATCACCTACTAAGGGAATGTTCCATAATATAATCCCCAAACCATAAACTTGCTAAAACTGAAATCTGGGAGAGAGAACTCAGAGGACACTCAAGAAGCTTCCTTACCCAAATCACTTAACATCTTACCTAATTGCAGACTGTACTGTGGAGAAAGGAAGATAATTAGGAAGATACTAGGATATTAGGAAGATAATAGCATGCTGATCCAAGGTATCTTTTCCATCTTAAATGTATAGGGTGGTGTAGGGCTCAATCACCATGATGTCTAAGCTGGTGTTAAATCAGAAATAAAATGACCACCCCTATTTTCTCCCTAAGGTACTAGCTCAGAGCACAGTGCAGTGGGCATCTGGCCTTGTGGTACGGGAGGCTGAGGTGGGCAGGTAGAGATCACCGAGTAGTCCTACATCAGCGTTCAAGTTGCACTTGGAGGGTAAGTGTCAGCTCAGGAAACCTGAGGGCTTGCAGAGGCTCAGAGTTCTGCAGTCTGTCCTACAGCTGTCAGAAGTGCTCCTGTTCTGCCCTTCTGCATGCCTCCTCCCAATAATTCTGTTATTCAGGGGAAGGAGACCTGGCAGAGTGAAATGACTCAGTGTTCCATTAGGCGACGGGACACTTGGGTTTTGACTCGGGCTGCTCGGACTGCCACAGTCCTGGTTTCTGTGGCAAACCAGAGGCACAGGAAACCTGAGATTTAAAGTTGTGAATTCAGTATCGACATGAAAAATGCCACTCGTGTTGTGCTGAGACAGGCATGCTGATTATGTAACAGCTTCCAACACATTCCCTGCTGGTGGTGGGTTTTGATTGACATTTTATGGGCCTTATTACTCTTGAAAATAACAGTAAAAATGCCATGACAAGCTCAAGATGGAAATATGAATACATGATCCTCTCCCTGCTGAACTAGAAAATGGCTTTTCAGAATTCTTCCTGGAAGAAGGTGGAAAAAAAAAAATCACATGGATTCATAATGATAAGTCTTCTTTTGTTCCCTGAAGGGGAAAGATCCCCTAATTTTAGAGCAATTTGACATAGCCTGGATTCAGGGACTTTTCTTTGGGCTTTTTACAACTTACAAACAAATGCCGACTTTTGAATTAGAGAATGAATTGCATAAGACATAGATGGTTTGATAAATACTGTCTTTACAGCAGTGATTTAGAGTTTATTTGGTAACTCCTCGGTAGAGGGTGTTCATCATTTTAACAATATAGGGATGGAAATGCAGCAGAAATGCAAATCCCATGAATGAACTTAGGTGATTTTTTTTCTTCTATATACAACAAAGTTTCAAAATGAAATGAAGCTTCAAAAATGTCAATGAAATATAAATGACATGTTGCATTTGTTTTAATTGAATTATTGGCTCTCCCTGAATACTTTGGAAGAGCAAACACTCTGAATTAGAATTTCCATCTTTCCAATTTCCTTCTGATTTTATATAACTAAAATATACATATTAGACTTTATTCATGCCAGCCGGTGCCCCTGGATTCTGAATGATAGCTATCTGCTTTGTTATATAAGTAATAGTAATAATAGCAATGGCCATGGGAATAATTCCATTTATTGATTTTTGAGTTCTTAGTTTTTAACTCTTAAACGCAAGCAGTTGGGCTTCCATAAGCAGTCAACTATGCTTTAGTGTTACTTTCTAAAGTCATGCTCAACTCAAAATGGGAAGGCAGCATGTTTCCTGTCATTTTTCTCCCAAGTTGAGTGCCTTATGCCCTCTGAAGAGGTGAACACACATTCAAGCAGGTATGGGAAGAAAGGCACAGAATGAAAAAAATAAATAAATAAATCTTTGTGAAACACTTTGAATGAAAGATGTTATGAATTTTTTTTTTTTTTTCCTTAAAGTAGTGACGGGTATGGAGTTAGAAATCATAGTACAATTGAGGCAGAAAGGTCATTTTTCTAGAAGCACATGTTCGGTGTTGGCAAAGCTTAAGTTGTTTTTGACGAAACTGTTTTCACGTAGAAATTACTATAAATGGGCAGCAGATGTTTGCTTTTAAGGAGCCTGCTTTTGATTGGCCAGCCAGATAAGGATGCAGGTGGTGACTGTTACAAAGCAGCTGGTGTCAATTTAAGTGAATGATGTTCTACCCTCTTCTGCCTTGACCAGTCTGAGAGCAGCAGCATCCATATTTAAAGTTATATATTTACCATTCATATATATATACATATGCACTAAGAACTTGATTACAGAGGTGATAAATTTTATCTAGTATAAAACTGTACATACCCAGCATTTTAAAAAGTCTCCTTTTGCTTCATTATTATAAAGTAACTGGAGGCATGGCTAGGAGATGGAAAATATGTTCTCTTTTTTTTTTTTTTTTTTTTTTTTTCACTATTAACACTTTGAGAAAACTAACTTGAGTTATCATTCATGGGGTAAACAATGATGAGACAAAAATCCTAAAGAGATTTCTCTTTCGGGTAACTGATTTTTAAATTCCATAAACAATAGAGTTGCTGTTGGTGGAATTATTTTAAATGCTGCCTTATTAAGCTGGATTATATCTTTCCTTGTCTTATTTTAATTTTTTTTTTTTTTTTTTTTTTCGGTACGCGGGCCTCTCACTGTTGTGGCCTCTCCCGTTGCGGAGCACAGGCTCCGGACGCGCAGGCTCAGCGGCCACGGCGGCTCCGTGGCATGTGGGATCTTCCCAGACCTGGGCACGAACCTGTGTCCCCTGCATCGGCAGGCGGACTCTTAAGCACTGCGCCACCAGGGAAGCCCCTTTATTTTAATTTTAATTGAGTTATGTCACACTGTACAATGCACTCATCTTAATCTATATGAACTTGTGTAACCACCTCCAATTAAGACAGAATATATCCACCATCCCAGAGTGTTCCTTCATCACCCTTCTCATTTCATCTCTCCCATACAAGTCAAACTGTATTCTGAACTCTTTCACCATCCACTAGTTTTGCCTGTTCTTGAACTTCATATAAATGCACTCATTCAGTGTTCTCTCGTGCATCTGGATTCTTCTGCTCATTTTTAGTTCATTCATGTCATTGCATATCGAAGCAGTTCAGTTTTTAGATCAATGCATAGTATTCTGTTTTATGTATATGCTGATATTTATCCATCTTCTGTTGATGAGTATTTGAGTTTTCCCCATTCACAATTCAGCTATTGTAAATAAAACTTCTAAGAACATTCTTTTTTTTTTTTTATAAATAATACACAATGTATTTATTTATTTATTTATGGCTGTGTTGGGTCTTCATTTCTGTGCATGGGCTTTCTCTAGTTGTGGCAAGTGGGGGTCACTCTTCATCGCGGTGCGCAGGCCTCTCACTATCGCGGCCTCTGTTGTTGCGGAGCACAGGCTCCAGACGCGCAGGCTCAGTAATTGTGGCTCACGGGCCCAGTTGCTCCATGGCATGTGGGATTTTCCCAGACCAGGGCTCGAACCTGTGTTGTCTGCATTGGCAGGCAGATTCTCAACCACTGCGCCACCAGGGAAGCCCTAAGAACATTCTTGAAGCTCTCTTCTGGTGAGCAGTTGCATTCACTTGTTCTGGGTATACATCAGGAATTGAACTGCTGGGTCATCGGGTAGGCATACACTTAGAATTTTGAGCATTCTGGTGGGAGTGTATTGGTATCTCACTGGGGTTTTAATTTGGATTTCCTTGAGAAGAATGATATTGAATACTTTTTCACATGCTTATCAGTCATTCAGATCTCCTCTTTTTGTGGATGTTTCTTCAAATTGTTTGTTTACTTTTCTTTTGCTTACTTTTAAATCAGGTTGCTTCCCCCATACCCAATAATGTGATAGCTCTCTTATACTTTGGATATGAGTCCGATGTCAAGATTCAGACTGTGAATATCATCTCCCAGACTGTGTCTTGCCTTTTAACTCTCTTAACGTGAATGTTTGATGAATAGACATTTTTTATAAATTGGACTTCTATAAAATTATTTTTTCTTATATAATTAGTGATTATTGTTATGTTTTTTTAAAAAAAATAACTTTTGCCTATCCAATTTCTTGTTTTCTTAATTATCCAAATTTCTTCTAAGCTAGTGCTTTTTGAGTTCTGTGTGAGAAGTCTTTGCCTATTTTATCTATCTTCTCAAAATATTTTGAAAAAAAGAGTGTTCCTATGACTTAGAGTTCTCATTATAAATAGTATTTACTACTGTCCAACAAATGTTATAGTATCTACCCTACAGAATTGTCACAATGATTAGGATGAGATGTATGAACATTCTTAGTACATGTAAGCTGTTGCCTGATTGTTTATACTGTTGGACCATGACACTTCCTGGTCTTATTAAGGGTTTAGGACTGTTACTTTTCTGCTTGGTGGCCTTTGTCACCTGTAAATTTTAGGTCATTTTATATAAGTCCTGGGAAGGTTAGGTGTTTACCATATATTATAATGGCAATCATAAGGTATTCATGTGTATAAAATCTTTAAATTATGTCATAGGCCAAAGAACATATTAACTGATAATAATGCTTATTTTTGAATAACACTTAAAATTTCTCTTTTAAAACATTTCTCACATCTTTTTGACATGCTGACTGACCCAGTGAAGTAAAATAAAGTAAATGATATTCCCTTTAAGTGTATGTACAATCATTCAGCTACTATGGCTGCATACACTCAAGTTCTCAGCCAAGTTGTTTCTCAATTTGTTTTCCGGTTTGTTGGATTGATACACGTGTTAGACTAACAGTTTTCAGTCCTAGTTCTTTATTAGCGTCATCTGCAAGCTTGTATAAAATAAAGATGTTCAGCTACCAACCAAGGGAATTCTCTAAATTACCTGAGCGTCCAAACATCAGTGTGCTGTAAAAGCCCCCAAAGGGATTCTAATGTGCAACTTGGACTGTGGTTCTCCTGTTGGCTTAGGGCAGCGCACTCAAGCTTGAGCATGCAGTAGAGCCAGAAGGGCTTGGGAACACATAGGTTTCCCCTCAGCTTCACTCGCAGGGTTTCTAATTCATTAAATCTAGATGGCATTTAAGAATTTGCATTTCTAGAAAATTCTCAGCTGTTGCTGATGCTGCTGGTTGGAGACTCCAGCTTGTGGACCACTGGCTCAGCGAATCATTGCCACTCCTGCCAGCTGGCCAACCTGCTGACCACCTGCATCCTTTGCCTTCTCAGATCTGCTACTTGGAGCCCTGGTGTTCAAATTCTGCTTCGTTTTTCACTGTACTAAAGTGTATTTACTTTCTCATTTGCTCAGAGACATCTTTAGGATTGATGTATTACTTCAGCTCTTTTCAAAAGAACTAAGTGTCTCCTTCAATGTGAGCTGTGAAATGACTTTCGTTAGTAGGTATGTGATGTCAAAGAGTGAAAGAATCTAAAGAGTGGAATTTGAGAATGAAACCTAGAAGCAAATAGAGATCACCTTAAAGCTATTTATCCAGCTGGAAAATCAGGTTACAAAATTATAACACACAACTCCAGTTTAAAAAAGTAGTGATAATCTCTACAGAAAAGAATCTCGTCCACAAACACCAAGGTATTGATAGTAGTAGTATCAGGGTTTGGGGGGTTATCAATGATTTGATGGCCTTCTTTTTGTTATCTATACGTTCTAGTTATTTTTTCACAACAAACTTTTATAAAAAAAATTTAAAAAATTTTAAAGTTTGATATAAAAAAGAAGCATTCATTCAGCAGAGATTTCATGAAACTACCCTAACCTCCAACCATGCCAACCATAGAAGGAGTCTCAGAAGGAAAATAAGACATTTTACAAACACAGAAGCTTACGGCCCTGTTGAGCAGACAGGAACTCTTGTTTATATTTTCACAAAATTTAGCAAGATGTTGAGTCTCCTTGTACTAGTAAGAAAAATATATAAAGACATTAGTGATCATTGACTGTGGAGAACAGTTTCTTAGGATGTTAGTGCCTTTGATTTTTTTTTTTTTTTTTTTTTTTTCCCTAAAAAAAAATAAAGACATTAGTGATCATTGACTGTGGAGAACAGTTTCTTAGGATGTTAGTGCCTTTGTTTTTTTTTTTTTTTTTTTTTTTTCCCTAAAGAAAACTTGAAAGGATTTGGCCTGGTAAAAGCTGCTTTTAACTCGAATCTATACTTTTTGTTTTTGAAGTCTTAAAGAGTTTTAGTCATTTATATTAGATTCAGCTGGATAAGGATCAGTTTCTTTCAATTTAGGTGATAGGCCCTCCAAAAATGAAATGATACTTTATTCACTGGAAGCATTGAAATGTTTTAAACATAAATGAATTACGGCTAAGTTAATAACCATTAAGGCTTAGATCTCCAGGAGGTAGCAGGAGACTCTTTATAAATTAAAATCACAATTTCGTTGACATGCAATCCATGTCCACCTCCTCCTCCGTCGTCATCATCATCATCATCAGTAATGTCATTATCACTGGCACAATAGATAGTATATAAGGTTATTAGATTCTGAAGTTAGCCTATAAGGCAAAAGCCATGGTGAGTCAAAATTAATCTTAAAACCCCCCTGGGAGGCACTGTTTGGAGACCTACGGTTCTTCAAGCCTGGCAGGGCCAGTTTTTCCTCCAGTGGAAGGGAGACTGTTTCTTCAGTTGAGCACCAGATAAAGTGACTGAGTTGTATTCATAGCCACGTTGCATGAGAAACCAGTGTGTTTAAACACTCTTCCATCACTCTCAATATAGTATGAGATGCTCGCAGTATGAAAGGCACATGGGAACTAAGTACCCTTGGAACAGTTAATCCAGATCTCCCAGCCCAAGCAAATTGAGTGGCAGACTCCAACTGGCGTTAATAGGCAAAATGGAGTAAAATCCCTAAATTACTTTCTTATTTTTCTTTCTATTACTCTTTCTCTCTTTGTTCCAAATATCTGACTATCTAATAAACCACCCCAGAACCTAGGGCCTTTAAAATAATTTGTCATCATATCTCACAGTTCCGTGGGTTTCCTGGGCTGAGCAGGACCTTTCCCAAACCCAGGGTCTCTCATGAAATTGCAGTTAACAGCTGCTGAGGCTGGGGTCATCTGAAGGCTCGACTGAGCTGTGTGTGTAAGATGGTATTTTCACTCCCATTTCTGGGATGGCTGGAACAATGTCTCCACACAGCCTCTTCACAGGGCTAAATCGGCAGTCCCAGGGGAACAGGACTTCTTGTGTGGCATCTAGTTTTGCCCATAGTGAACATTCCAAGTGGCAGGAAGCAGAAACTGCCAGGCAAGCTAAGGGCTGCAGGTGGAACTGTCATTGTGTCCTGTCTACTGAATTCTACTGATCAAAGCAGTCACAGGGCCCACGTAGATTCAAGAGGGCGGAGAAATCGTCTTCTCCTCTTGGGTGAGGTCACATTGCAGGAGAGCACGGGGGCTGGAAGATGTCACTGTGCCATCTTTGGAAAATACAGTCTGCCACCCCTTCCCTCCCTCATTCCTCCTCCTTTCCCCGACTCTTCCCTTTTCTCTCCTCCCCAAGCACAGGGTTGAATCTGTGGAAGGTAAATGTACAGGATTTAGCACCACTGTAACACTTTCTAGTGTATTTAGTGTTTTACATATATTTCACATACTCAACAAATCTTTGTTTACATGGTGCTGAAGTTCTAATGCCTGGAAATAGAATAGAATTATTTTGTTTAATCATCCAATATATCCTGTAAGGAATTTGAGGTAACTTAGTAATTATAATTTCAAAAGAATCGAGCATATGCTATTGAAATATTCTCTGGAATTCTACTTCAATTCCAGGGTATAGAGCAGAACAGTTTGGACTCATTTAGGAGGGGTGCTTACAATTCCCATCTTATTCTCTGAGCACATGAAGAGAATTCTAGAGTCGTGGACGCTTCACCAGTTTGAATGGGTTCACCTTGACATAGCTGATCAGGGAAGAAATTACTACTGGTTGTCACTCAGGTGTGCTTCATTAAATGGTGTGCCATCTAGAACTTCAGCAGCTAAAAACGCTGCTCTCCTTTTATTCATTGAAACAAGTTGATATGGAACTGCTAGAATAATTAAGCAATAAGGTTTTATACACTATTTGCAGGTACCAAAGCTGTTTTACTTACATTTCTTTGTTATTCATCCCCACATCCTAGTGAACTATGTTATTTTTATCCCCATTGTACAGTTGAAGAAATGAGGCTCAGAAATTCATCCAAAATCATATACTTAAAGGGCATGTGTTTTTGTCAGCACTCTAAAGTTCTGTTGTGTCACATTGATACATAAAACAAATACCCTCAGGATTACCTAGAGTACTTAAGAAGTCAGTATTTACTTTTTATGAAGTGTCAGAGGAAGGGCTTTGCTTTGCTGTCTTTCGGTTTAGACAGTGATCACTTGATTATGGAAATTCTGCTGGAAGAGAAATCAGGGAAAGTTTTCAGAGAGAGGCTATTCAGGAACAGTATGAGTTAACTCTGAGTCAGTGGGATTATTTGATGCCAGTGTGTATTTTCCCAGCATTTAGAATGTTCTTGTAGTTTTTACTGCAAAAGAATATGCTCTACTTTCTTATTTAAAAAAATAAATAAAAAGACATAACTCTGAAAGGCCATGAAATCAGCCCAGGAATCGTGAAAATTTGTTTTCCTCACCAACCACAAACAAAGGGCAGAAAACTCATGTTTCATTTAACAAATACTTATTGTGTATGGGAGACGGTATCAAGAACTCTGGGAGTAACATATACGGGAAAACATAGTTCTGCCCTAAAAGAACTTAATTTTAGTCAAAGTAAAAGATAGTCGTACAGTTAAAATAGAACAGTGAAAGTGGCAGTTACCTGTGTGAGGTAAGATGAAATAGAATGAGATTTCCAAAAAGGGAGAGTTCACATCTGGCTACCAGAGAATCATGGAAGCTTGCATGGGGTTATGGTATTGGCATTGGAAGGTCGAGAAAATAGAGAAGAAATTGGATACCTGAAATTACAAATTGGAAGAAATTGGAAATTGTTATTGCAATAAGAAATGATAGATTGAGCTAGGGCACCAACCTGTGGGAAAGGGTCAAGGGAAACTTAAAATAAGAAATATGTGAAAGTAACTTTGATGGAGATTAACAATTGATTGGATATAGTGGATAAGAGAGTAGGGGCTGGTAAAATTTTGGATCTGGGTAACAGATGATGCATAAAGAGTGTATCACAGCGGAAAAGATATGACCGCCTTAGAATCAGATAATTCAAGAAAGGTATATTTATAAGAGCCATTTCCAAATGTTTGAGCATGGGAGCTATAAGGGACGATGCAGTATCTGGGCCATAACAGTTCATTTTACACTACTGCTAAACTTGAAGGGACAAGGGGAAAAAAAAACACAAAAAACCTAAACCTAGAAGGAAAGAGTTGTGTAGAGACAGCCATAATACAGTAAGTGAATTCTAGTTGGGGAAAATGCACAGCCCAAAGGCCATCTTCTAGGAAAGAAGAAAAGAGAATAAATACCTTGACCTCACTCTCCTTCCTCCCTGCAACCTCCATCACTAAAGCCAACTGGAAACCCAAGGACAAGGGTGCCCTGTTGATATGGTCCTTAGCATCAGCCTTCTGGGAGACAGAGCTGGTTAGGGAAGATAAGGGATTAGAACAGAGTGGGCGAACAGATGGAGATATGGGAAGGCTTGCGGATTGTGTGAACTGTGGAACTGAGCCTGGGGTGGGTCTAGAAGACTTGTTTGCCCAACGGTGCACACACACAGACATGCACACAGACACACACACACAATGACAGCCAAAGCCAGATCTTCGGAGAATGGATTTATTTAGAGCAGTTTCTTGGCACTACTGACATTTGGGGCCAAGTAATTCTTTGTTGTTGGGGATTGTCCTGTGCATTGTAGGATGTTTATTTAGTAGCATCTCTGGCCTCTACACACTGGATGCCAGTATTTTTTCACACCACCCCAAGTTGTGACAATGAAGAATGTCTGCAGACATTGCCAGATGTCCCCTGGTGGCGGGTGGGGAGAGGGGGAGGTGCAAAATCACCCTCAGTGAGAACCACCAATTCAGTGGCTGGAAAAAAGAAGGTGGCCCAGAGGAAGGGAGGCTGAGAACCAGCAGGCTGAGAGAAGAAATGGACTCTGAGGGAAGGCGCTGTCCTGAGGGTCCAATAGAGAGAGATCAAGTGGGTGTGGTCCACAGCGTAAATGCAATAGAAAATTCCACATGGGGACTAGATTCAGCTGAGAGGCAGAAAGGAATGTAACAGATTGTTAACAGGCTGAGATGGGCAGGTGGTGCAGGGGGGCAGCCAGCGTGGATCTAATTTGGCAGCAGAGAGAAGGAGAGAGGGAGAATGGTGGTTTTGGCAGGTGCGTTTATGATTTGCTTCAGGATGGAGAGACTTGAACATATTGGTTGGATGAGGGGAGGAAGCCCAGTGAAAGAGGGATGTCAGAGATAACAGTGAAACTAACACACTCTAAGCGAATATGCTGGGCTTCATGTGTGGTGAGTCATCTGATACTCGCAACAAGTCCTGGAGGTTGTCAGGGTGGGCACCTTACGATCCCCATTAGCAGGTGAGGAAACTGAGGCACAGAGTGTCTACTTACAACCCTAGGTCACACAGCTAGTAAGTGGCAAAGCAATTATTTGTACCTGTGATGAAAAGGAGAGAAAATAATTCAAGGGCAAAAAAGAGGTGTACGCCAAACACTTAGAAGTAAGGAGGGAAGTGAGAAATTAAGCAAAATCGTGTACATATTTGATGTACAACAGGAGGGGAATTATGGTTCCTAGCTTCAAATGGAATTAAGTCTCAAGAAGGTAGTGTTCGAGGCCCTGTGCAGACACTGAGGAAGGCAGAGGCCGGGAAGGATTCAGAGCAGACACTTTAGAGAATATTCCCAGAGAGCTGGCTCCTGCTTCAGAGTGTTAAAGAGAGAGCATGGCCATTCCAGTTTTCTCCCCACAGATGCTTCTCTGATCATTCCAGAGAATTCAGGGCTGCGGTGTAGCTTTTTTTCTCACTATCGTGTATGTTTGTTTCCTGATGCTGCTGTCACAAATTACCACAGATTCAGTGTCTTAAAACAACACAGATGTACTCTCTTCCAGTTCTGGAGGTAGAAGTCCAAAGTCAGCTTAACTGGGCTAAAGGCAAGCTTCTGGGAGGCTGAGGTCCTTCCAGAGGCTCTGAGGAGAAAATCTGTTTCCTTGTGTTTTTCAGCTTCTAGTGGAGCCTGTATTCCTTGGCAAAGCACGTCACTGCAACCTCTGCTTCCGTCCATGTTATCACAGTGCTTTTCCTCTGACTCTGACTATTCCTGGATCCCTCTCACAAGGAACATGTGATTTGATTACGCTGGGCCCCCCCTGGATAATCCAGGATAATCTCCTCATCTCAAGGTCCTTAATCACTTCTGCAAAGTCCCTTTTGTCATATAAGGTGACATTCACAGGTCCTAAGGATTAGGATGTGAACATATCTGGGGGCTATTTTCAGTCTATTACAATTGGGTTCTAGATTATATTCTAAATGGATGGAAACGTGTAAGCCTGGGTATTAAGGACATAGCCTCTATTGCTTGGGTTCAAATCCTAATTCTGCCACTTCCCAGCCCTGTGGTCCTGAGTCAGTTATTTAACATCTCTGTGCTTCTGCTTCCTCATCTGAAAAAATGGGGATGATAGCATCCTCATGCATTGTTTTGGGATTAAGTCAATGCAAGTACAGCATGTCAAATATAATGCCTGACCCTAGCTGAGTATTCAGCAAGTATAATCCGTTAGTATTCTCAGTTATTTTATGCAAACACATTTTTATTAAAGTGTTTTAATTAGAAGAGTGCTGTCCATTTGATGAGTCCATTAGATTAAGCTGTTTCTCTAAAAGCAATGGCTGCGTGCTCAAAAGATGCTACTTCCTAGCTGAAATTACAAGGGAATGGAAAAATAGGGTGTCTCAATATAGTTCCCCTGGTTGGACATAGATATTTACCTTCAAATTAGTCCTTGGTCAGAATTGGCATTATTTACAGTCCAGAAAAAAAAATCTGCTACATTTTTCTCTTAAGAAAAAATAATAATGATAATAGCCTTCCCTACCCTAGGGCAAAGTGAAAACAGAACTTTGGACAAGTCTTTGCCAGACAGAGCATATCAGGTCGATCTCTTTTTAAAAACTCAAATGAAAAAAAAATGACCGTAGCATCAACTTACCTTTTTCACTTTATTCTTTTGACCTCTGATACTTCATGATCTTTGTAGGTGCATGTTGTTAGGTAGTATGTAAAAGAAAGAGTTCTGAAATTAAACAAACAAACAAAAACTCCAACACACAACACACACACACACAATTAGTGTCTGGGGTAATCAGAAGGCCAAACTGGGCAAACTGGAACTGTTGGACCGTTGGGTTACCCTGGATGTAACCTTGGGCAAATCCCATATCCTCTATACCTCAATTTCCTCAGCTGGAAATTGATGCTATCATACCCATCTTATTGGATATTGTGAAAATCGAAGGAGATGATGGGTGTAACAGTGCTTGCCTGTTCCTAGCACGTTGTAAACAGCAATGTGTAAGAACAGCGCTAATGATCATAGCAGGAGTAAAAAGGAGGAAGAGAAGAAATCATTATAAGAGCAAAACTGGAAGGTCTAATCTAGGGAGAAAGTAAGAAAACACAAGAAAATGACAAATCGTGTGGTTTGGAGTATGGCTAATAGCTAACTATGTATTCTGTTGAATTTGTTTTATAATAGCACCAATGTAATAATATTTTAGGAAGAAAACACCACTGGAAATTGTTTTCTTTTAAATGGAAAAAGCCTCCAAAGCCCATCCCTCCCTGTGTTCATATTTAAGTCTCAAGTTCTTCCTTAAAACAGGAGGTAAACTGACATGGAGCTGGGATTCCATGTGGTGATGAAATCAACAAAAACAAATGAGCTGTAACTAGCACCCATGGACTTGATTTTTTTTCCTCCAGCTGCCATCATTGTAGAGAAGGACCTAAAGAACAATTGTTTAAGGGAGGGGGTTTACATGCCAGCATACTTGATTCTGTTGAGATTTTTCCATGTCCCTCAGAAACGAAAGCGAGAGGAAAACATGTGTAGTATCTGTCCATTCAGTACTAAATTACTCTGCATTAGGAGATAAGTATTTTGAAATTTCTATTGAAGTGGCCTCAAGGGTCCCCATCACAGAAGTAGATTCTTTTTTTCTTAAGTTGGCTAATTCACCAGATATTTACAGTGTTATCAGAAACCACTAAGGGGTCACAACCCATTACTTCTTCAGGCAATGGCCAGTGTAATTAAATCTTTTAACCTTGCTAGCTTTCCCACTTTGCCATTATCAGTCACTGGGCTTAGCATATAATTGTTGGTCATTAGCCACCATCTAGCTGTGTGACCTTGAAATGGTCATTTAAAGTCTCTCGACTTTAAATTTTTCCCCATAAAAGGAGGAAGGAAACACGATGATCCCCAGGGTCCATTTCACCTCCAAACCCAACACCAAGGTTCTATGATGGTTTAAACATCTGGTTGACCTTTGAGAATAAATGAGAAAAGAACAAGTTTGCAGCTCTGCCAACAATTTCTTTTCTCTCCATGGTTGCATAAAAACTCCCCAAGCTGCCCCTGGATTGCAAAGGATGGCACTGCTATTTTGTTTAAATGAACACAGGATTACAGGAAAATTTGTAAAAATTTTATTTCTAACTATTCTTTAGGGATCGGTCTAGACTAGAGTGTGCATTTGGGCAAATACTGTATTCCAGCGAGCTGTACACTTTAACTGTGTGTTGAAATATAAGTTGGCATAAAAGAACCAACAAAAAAATCATTACAGTATTAATATTGGTTGATAGTAACAGGAAAGAAATATTCTCTGAAAATGAACAATAATGTCTTGTTAACAGATTTTCTTAAAAGACACAGTTTCAGTTGTTTATTCAGAGAAGCCTACCTCCCAATACTTTGAGCTTCATGGAAAAAGAAATGGCTTTTTGATAAGTTATGTGAATTGTGTTTTGACATAAATGTCAGTGTTTGACCAGGAGTTTTTTTCACAAATGCCAATCTGCGAGGGCAGCTAGTTCCATGAGTCGTTTTGCTTAATGAGGAAGCTTAAAGTAGTCATTTTTATCTTTTGTTCTCATGCTGGAAATCCTTCAGAGTGAAGCTACTCATTCTGTTAAAACAGAAACATATGAACTTTGGAACTAGACAAAACAGTTTTCAGTTTTGCCTTTGTCTCTAAATTAACTCAGTGGTGTTATGTTCTCAAAACCCTCGGAGCCTCACTTCCCCATCTGTAAAATGGGAATAACAATACCTTCTTTTCAGGCCTATTGTGTGGATGAGATAACACATCTAATGTGCAAGTTGACTCCTGGCACGTGGTAATAACATTTATTGATATGCCAGGTACCTTTCTAAGCACTTCATATATATCACCTTATTTAATCCTCCCAGCAACCCTATTAGGTGGGTGCAGTCATTATTTTCATTTTATAAATGAAGAAACAGAGGCAAAGAGAGCTTACGTAATTGGCCAAGGTTAAATAACTACTAAGCCTTAGGACCAGGATTCAAGTTCTTATGGTCCTTTCCTGTAGGGACCATATTTGTGACACTACACTACACTACCTCAATAGATACTCAGGATGTGCTTGCTATTTTTATTGACTGTGACAGTGTACATAAAGCACTGAGTTTAGAGCCTGGCTGGGAATCCAAATGTCTTCCTTGTTCTCTGTCTTACTCACCCAGGACAATCAAGCCTTCAGTGAGTCATATCTATTCTACCTTCTAATCCCTACCCTTTGTCTGTTTCACTTTGTCTCCATTGTTCCAGGCTAGGGCAGAGACCTCCTAGCAAATGTTCTCAGCCCCTTGGTCTCCTCTCCCCTCTCCTGCAGGGTGTAGCCAGAGAAGTGCACGTGTGTTTGTGACTCCCACCTAACTTCAACATCTAGGGCAGCTTCCCATTTTTCATGGCTCTTAGAGAAAAGGCAAGGGTCCCCATCTTGTTCTGCCAGGTCCTGCTCTGAGGTGAGCCAGCCTAGGTCTCCAGCCTCTTCCTTCACCACCTGCTCCAGCCACACCCCTGGAAACATGAATGCTCATCCTTTTGTCTTCTCCCTCAGCCTAGATAATGTCTGCTTTTTCTTCTTCTTGGTCCAAACATCACTCCTTTGGAGAAGCCTTACTATAATTCTAATCATATGTATATGTATGTACGCGTACATGGGTAGATATGTATGTGTGTTTCAAACAAAAAAACGGTCCTCAAATAATGGTAGATAGTAGAGATATTGTGGTGATAGCAGTGCAACCCTTCTTGGAATGATGAGACTTTTGAAATGTAGGGTTCATGTAAGTCACTGGAATGAACCCGTGCTTCTGACTTGTGGAAGCCGGCCTGGTCGCTAAGGCATAGTCCACAGTCCCAGCCTCCATTCAGGGGGATCCCCGCCAGCTATTAAAGATAGAGCCTGGGCACAAGTCAGCTGCTGCTTAAAAGGGCTGGAAACTCAAATATCTATCTAAGTACAACAGAGCTGTCCTCTTAAAGGCTGTGTGATTGGTTTGTTTTCTTCCCTCTTAGGGAACTTGATTTTGATGACCCCACCCCTTTGAGCTTTAGAGCTGCTTTAGAGGGTAATTTTAATCCAATTTCACTTGTATTGTTAACACCGGAGTTTGGAGGGGAGGAGAGAACAATTGTTCTTTTAAAATAGGCCCCGGGCTGGCCTTGAGCAAAAAATAATAGTAGAATAATTAGTGGTAAAAGGCTCTAGGTTTTTTTGTTTGTTTGTTTGGTTTACTTTTTGTTTGTTTGTTTGTTTACTGAATCTCAGATTTTACTTCCCTTTGGCTGTTAGGCAAAGCTAAGAACATCTCCAATAATAAAGATTTGCTTAGTTACTTCTGTGCCTTGAAAGTTCTCCTTTCACTCTATTTTTTTTTCCCTTTTTAGTGACTTGTAATCAGCTGCTACTTTAGTTTAATGAGAAAAAGGACAGGTTACATGACATCAAGATGAAAGAAACTGCCAGATGGCCGTGGTGGGGAGGTTGTTCAGGTGGAGTATAATAAATAATAAGTAATTAGTACAGGTCTGATGTATCTAAAAACTGTAGGGAAGAGGGAAGGAAATTTTGGAGTGGAGACAAATAGCTGCAATTTGAGAATGAGTCCAAAAATTGAGTAAGAAGCCCTGAAGTAAGAAATGTATGGACACTGAGTTGGACATGGGGTTGGGGGGCATCCAGTCTGAGAATTATGAATATAGTGAAGGAGCAAAATCATTTTCTTCGTTTGTAGCCCACTCACCATGGTCCACTCTTCCCCTCCAAGCCTTTTGGTTTAATGATCAGATTGTATCAATACCAAAGGCCAGATAAGAGTAAAAAAGAAATGTCAGATCAGGATTCTGCTATCCTTTCATTGTCTCTGGGAGTTAGCAAGTCATCTTTAAAATGGGACATTTTAACTTATCTAACGTGGCCATTCTGAGGTAACTATGGAAAAAATATTGTGAATCACTGCACTCTTGAAAGGGGTGGAAAGAATCAAAGATATTCCAGACCTGGGAGAGCTTTCTTAGGAACTCACACTATCATCATTTTAAATGTCTCCAAAGACAGTCACGCATCACCCGGCTTCAGCTGACACGTGACCCCTCACTCAATTGCATTTTGAGCTCCCGACTTAGATAAGTCAGTAACATTTTCACCTCAGGATGCCAAAGCAAACACTGGTCCTGAACTTTGCCTCTTGAACTACATTTTTCTCCGTGATGCTCTTTGGAATTCCCTACAGATGTTCTCACCACTGGCGCGTAGAGGAAGGAAGTTCACCCTGACTCATAACTCTGTTGTTTCCAGTGGGTGATCATTTGTCTCCTCTGTCCATCTGCCTCCCTTTGTCTTGAGCAGTGAGGTGTGTATACGAAGCTCTGCATGCACTTGACAAGCCTTTCAGGTGACAACAGAGGGGACTGCTTAGCAGCGCCACTCAGAGAAGGCTCACCTTCCAAAAGAAACATGTCGAGGCTCAGTTGTTGGCAAGATGGATTAACAAGTGCTTTCCGTTGATGGAATAGCTCTCTGGTGATCTAATGAGTGTAGTTGGCAATCTTAGCTTTTTTTGGCTGATAAATGATTATGATCCTTTCTAATCTAAGAAATGCCAAGTATTAAAAACCTTGTAGTAAGGCATGTGGGAGTGATCATTCCTTATAGCCTCTGATTTTTGTCTGAAGGTTGAAAATAACCTTTGGATTTTATCTCGACAAGGAAGTTGTCCTCAATGGAGACAGACTTCATATTTGGCATAGAGACAGCTGCTGGGCTATTCCTAGGCCATTGAAGACATGGCACCTGGCCCAGTCTGAATGGCTGTTCTCTCCTGGTTGCTTGTTTAAACAAAAGTCAAGCGAAAATTCTCTTTCTCCGTCTTTAGTTCAGGAAGGAATAAGGGAGTGACTACAATGTTATCTTCAAATGAGAATTTCCGTTTTCCTTAGACATCTCTTTATGGCCCTAATTAAAGTTAATGAATGACCAAGTGTAGGACAAGGGTTGAGTGCAATATAGCTCACCTAGGGTTCCCCGTGGCTGCACATTTTTATGGGAAATGACCTTCAGTTCCCCGAGGATCCATTGTTAGGCAGTCTCTTAATTATAGACTTTATCTTTCCAAAACATCCAAATCACATGTTAGCCAAATAACTTAGATTCCTTTCTAAGTGCTGGAACTCTTCAGTCAAGTTAGCCAAAGAGGCTAAAGTTTAGGTAAATAAAGGAACGTGTTTCACAAACGATTCTTTACCTTAGGTGTTTATGAAAAGTCTCTGAGAAACCTTTAAAAACAGCAATCACATTAAAGAAAAATTCTTATTCTGAGCCCCCAAACATAAACATAAATCTGCTAAACTAGAGATGCTCTGACGGGGGTGGGGGGTGGTGGTGGGGTTGGGGATGGGGGAGGAGCTGGGGGGAACCTCGGGGCTCACCTTGGCAGAGCTGCCTCTGCCATATGCTCCAGGCTCACTTCCCTCCCCATGACCTCCTCAGAGTCTCAGGAGACCACAGAACCAAAGCCTCATTCAAAGGCAGAAATTTTTCATGGCCTGCAAATATGTAAAATACGCTTTAGAACCAAGTTCTTCTAAGGACCCTATGGTGCTTTTAGATAGTATGGTATAATAGATGCTGACCTGAGTCCTTGACACATTTACCCAGAACCCCTGCATAAGGACGAGAGGTGGTATTCTTAACCTCAAGCAGTTAAATATTTCAGTTCTCTGGAACTGCCACTTCCAAAGAGTTTGGGCATCGCCTATGGCCTATTTAAAAGCCATAGGAAAAACAAGTTAGTTTCATTTTCTTTTACAGTCCCCCCTCATTTTTCATCCCTAGGAGTAGCAGTATTTCTAGCTGTTAAAAGCAAGTACTTTTGAGTCTCAAATCTAACACTTGATTTGAGGCAATTTGTCTAACCTCCTAGGGCCTCAGCTCTCTCATTTCTAGAATGGGATGATGATTAAACCTGCTTCACAAAGCTGCTCTGAGGATAAAAGGTAAAGAGCTTAATCCAGTCCTTGGCAACTAGCACATGAAAACGTGCTACCTACTCTTCTAATCAGCGTTGTTGCTGTCATTGTTATTAAGCCACCTGTCCACGTACTTTCTTTCGCTAGACTTGTCTCTGAGTTCTTCTAGACTGTTTGGAAAAATGAAATGTATCTGCAATGTGCAATTCTTTGTATCACTATCCCAGAGGTTTTGAAGAATAAGTGACAGGGTCTGTAGGCATTTCCAAACATGTGTTGAACAGAGAAGATCCCGATGACTGTATTCCAGCTTCTGAAGGAGATGAGGGTGTAAAATATGTTATAAAAGAACAGAAAATTAGTTTACTCTGTAGACACACTTCATGGTTTTTATACAATTTCCTAGTTTCACTAACCTGTCAAATATGTATTGAATATGTACTCTATGCATGATAAGTGCTTGCTTCTCCGTGAGATCCTATTTTGTGTAAGTCTTCAGGACACTTTTAATAAGGTTCATTGATGGTCAGGACTTAGGACGTAAGGTAAAATCTCACAAGCAGAAGTTTCAGAAATCAGTTCATGGCTATAGTCTGAATTCAGGGAGAAGGGGACCTTCAGAATGAAGCTCTGGAGCTGGGAGAGATGAAGAATTACGTCCCCAGCTTGTTTTCAGGGAGTGGCTCCTCTGTCCTCTGTGTTTCGAAATGGGAGGGTCAAAGTTAATGTGGAAGATGTTGATGAATATTTTCCGAAAGTTAGATTTTACGGATATGAAGCACACCCGCCACCCTGAATTTATGGGGAACAGGCAAGGCAGCCAAAGTCTTGCCAGAGGAGAGGTTTAAATTCTCCAGAGGGATGATTTTGACTCTTACCAGTTGTCCTCGTGAAACTTAGAGGAAGGAAGGGTTTCTTCAGAAGCTCCTGCAGGAGTCTGTGTCTTTGAGTTGCACTGATGCCTCATGTAGTGCTTGTCTCTGAAAATATAATTTATTTCACTGCAGACTGAAAACTGAAGACTTGGCATATCTGAGTGGTCTGTCAGTAGGGATTTACGCAGACCATTCCCTGCACAGGAGCTTTTAAAGGTCACAAGTCCAACATCAACTCTGGCTTGAAAACTATCTAACAAAGCTCATTTTCAGATAGAATTTCCCCTGGTGGGAAGCTGATGAAACGCAAGGGATTATATGTGAGTTTTATTTTTAAAAGTTTATTTAAAACATCTCTGTCCAGAATTCTTGAGGACATTTAAAAGTACTGTTTAATATTTAAATTATCTAGTCTAAATAATTCTGTACTTTTCACATGGGAGTCTGTAGTCATAGAAATTAATAAAAACTTCAGATTAGAAGAAGAAACTGATACGTTTATATTAAAATAAAAATCACACAAAGGTGAATTCATCAATAAGCATCTGTGAATAGGTAGTATGTACGATGTAGTGCCAAGATATATGTGTGTGCCAGTTACAGCTTTTTAAAAAGTATTTCACCGTAGAGTAACATACAAAATTTAGTCATTTTGGAACAATCCCAATTATTTCCCAAATCCCATTATTACCTATAGGATGAAGGAATCGTATGTAATAATGCCATATGATGAAATAATCGGCAGATCAACCTGATAATATTTTAAGAACAGAGAAGTATTCTAAGTGAAGGAGGCTCATTTTGACGTTGTTTTGTATCTTATTAATAATTTGATTTTTAAAATTTAATAATTAAAATATTCAATAAATATTTAAAGATAAAATATTATTATTATTTTTTAAACGTCTTTATTGGGGTATAATTGCTTTACAATGGTGTGTTAGTTTCTGCTTTATAACAAAGTGAATCAGTTATACATATACATATGTTCCCACATCTCTTCCCTCTTGCGTCTCCCTCCCTCCCCCGCTCCCTATCCCACCCCTCCAGGCGGTCACAAAGCACCGAGCTGATATCCCTGTGCTATGCGGCTGCTTCCCACTAGCTATCTACCTTACGTTTGGTAGTGTGTATATGTCCATGCCTCTCTCTCGCTTTGTCACAGCTCACCCTTCCCCCTCCCCGTATCCTCAAGTCCATTCTCCAATAGGTCTGTGTCTTTATTCCTGTCTTACCCCTAGGCTCTTCATGACATTTTTTTTTTTAATTCCATATATATGTGTTAGCATACGGTATTTGTCTTTCTCTTTCTGACTTACTTCACTCTGTATGACAGACTCTAGGTCTATCCACCTCATTACAAATAGCTCAATTTCGTTTCTTTTTATGGCTGAGTAATATTCCATTGTATATATGTGCCACATCTTCTTTATCCATTCATCCGATGATGGGCACTTAGGTTGTTTCCATCTCCGGGCTATTGTAAATAGAGCTGCAATGAACATTTTGGTACATGACTCTTTCTGAATTATGGTTTTCTCAGGGTATATGCCCAGTAGTGGGAAGATAAAATACTATTAAATAAATTTAAAATTTTTTAATTAAAATTTTTTAGTTAATAATTTTAAAAAATCTCTGGGGCTCTTGATGTGCTGTGGTTGCAGCTGTAACCATTTTGGTGCAAAATCAGTAATCTAAAATGATCCTCGGGTTGGGTCAGTTTTGATAAACAGCTGTGCATTGAGTGAAGCAGAAAGTTACATTGATCGTTTGCACAGAATCCACCAGATGGCCTGGGATTTCACTTGAAGCCGTAAATCCTAAACTTCAGAGAGGAGCCAGCTTACCTATGTCAATGAAAGGGTATGGAAATGTGATCATCCTGAGAGTTAGTAGGTGGGAAATAAATAATAGATAATGTTGAATTTAGACCTTTAGAAAGGATGTGGCTGGAGTAGTGCTCCAAAAGGAGAGACACAGTTTGGGTTAAGAAGCTAAGGGTTGGTATTTTAGAAGTTGCAGATTTGCCAGCCTGCTTCCCTTGGATACCTCTGGAGACGAGATCTACCAGGATCTGGGATCTTTGCTGAGAAAACCCCACATAAGGACCTTGTTGCTGCGAAGGCCAAGAGAACTGAGAACTTTGTTCCTTAACCTTAGTATGTAGAGTAGTTTTGATACTCAGAACTCTAATTAGCGGCTTTCAGCTGAAGGGAGACCCCATCAAAGATATTAATAGAGAAAGGGCGCCACCTATTACTCACATGCTTTGATCTGGGACCCCCTTAGATCACAGCGAGGGCGTGGGGTAAGGGGGTGTGGCAACATACCTGTCTTTTGAGACTGCCCTGAATTCTTGATTGGGCACTCAAAAGAAGGTTCCAAGTGGTCATAGAAGTAGAAGGTGGGTAAAATGAAAACGAATAAAAAGCAGCAGAGACTTTAAAGCCAGGAAGAGAGATTAAGAAGGGGCAGGATTCTGTATCTTTCTTTAAGACTGTCCCTTTTTTTCCTGTATTTATTTAGTTTCCACGTGAAATTCTTAGGCCTTTGTAAAGGAGCTTCTTGCCATGTACGCAGGTGACCGGGCCTGCTGCTGCTCTTGGTGGCCTGTTGAGGAAGGGAAATGACTTCAGACACCTTCCACCTTCCCCAGTCCTTCGTAAACCTTAAATATGTCAATACAAACATCAAGTGAAAAAGAAAAATTTCACCAGCTTCTTGGTTGCCTGTACATGGACAGAAGTCCATTATACCGGGAGTCACTCATACCATTAACAACAACTTTGCATCATTTCTTAAAAAACTGACTACACATCGAACACAGACATCCCAGTTCTTGGGTAAACTCCAACTAAATGTTGCAGTAAGGAAAGTCCTCAACTTCTGCAGTGAATACACTTAAGCCTTAATTTTTGTCAGACTTCCTCAAAAGACAGACCTTAGGGATCTATTGTGTGTACTTTGCAAAGAAGCAAACTGCAGCTTAAAAAGACATAATGCTCCTGAAGTCTCTTAGCTCGAAAGAGAGAACTAGGATAAGTACCTAGTCACCTTATTTCCAGACTTCAATTTAATTTATTAAGTTATTAATGGTGCATTGCCTATTTCAAGAAGGGATTTGATGCAGACTGCAAATCAAGTTCTCTTTCAAAATAGATCTGACTTCTCTGTGGGAAGATGAACCTGTAAATGGTAAGGACAAAGTAAGGTGAAGAGTTTTAGTCGACAATGGAACAGAGCCTGGCCTTGTCGGGGCTTAGACTGGAATTGGACTCGGTTATCCTATTTACACCAACTTAATTAATGCTTCAAGTCTACAGCTCCACAGTGACTAAAAATGCCGGGAATATTTGGATCAAAATGGTTACAGCTGTGAACGATCATTCATTCGTTCATCCATTCATCCAACAGACATTTCTTGTGTTCCTACTACTAGGTGTCAGGAACTTTGACCCTGAATGTACTCCTATGTACAAAGCATTCATGATCTTTGGCGTACTGTGGAGGTGGGGGTGATAGAGACAGGTGTTAACACATCCATGAACAAATTATGGTAAGAACTGCATTAAATATGGCAGCCAATTAATTTTTTTTTCATCTAGAACTTATTTGAGGCTATGCGGTAGAGAAAATCACTCACTTCTTTCTGGTCAATGGCTTTAGAATCACTTTTGTGAAGTGAAATCTTAGAATATGAACTTCCCATCTGCAACATTCTTTACAGCAGGCTTATACCATTGTGTCAGAACTGGTTTAATGATCCTGCTCACAATATAAATAAAACGCAGTTCTCTATCTGTAGAATTTAGATGTTGTAATGCATCTGTCTAGAGGCTAGTTAAAATGCACATTTTCAATTAGAAGTAAGCAGACGTGGTTATCTAGCACAAAAATTCAGTTGCATTAGTAGTAGTAGTAGTAGTAGTATTGTTATTAGTAGTAGTATTTGCAGGTGGTTCAAATTACCATCACTACTTTATTATCATTGATAAGGTACTAATGCAGTAGGTTGGCATAGGGATTGACTAGTTCAGGGGTCCCCAGCCCCTGGGCCACACAGCAGGAGTTGAGCAGTGGGGGAGCGAGTGAAGCTTCATCAGCCACTCCCCATCGCTCCCCATCGCTTGCATTACTGACTGAATCATCCCCCCTCCCCACCTCCATCCATGGAAAAATTGTCTTCCACGAAACCGGTCCCTTGTGCCAAAAAGGTTGGGGACTGCTGGACTAGTTGCTTGTTGCAATATATAATTAATCTGAAGTAATATGATACATTTTCCCTGACTCCATACAGCCTTTAAGATGTAAGAGGATTTAAGCAAATTCTTTTGTTCCACCACTTGCAGAGATTAGATGTGGAAAAGATTTTAAAAAGATGAAATCATTTGATAATCCTTTCATAGGAAAGCTATGATATCCTTAATACCACATATGCTATAAAACAGAAGAATTGTGAATTTTTAGACATGACTCTAGTTTATGATTTCAAAAGCCAAATGTAGATACTTAAATATTTATAAATAATGGTTCACATGCATGCTTGCAAGTTACAAGAAATTTTTTTTAAATGTTAAGAACTGGGAAATTGTGGTTATTTTCTTAGAATTTTTTCAAAAATTGGATTTAAAAATCCTTTGTGCCTGCAATGTTTTAGAGATATTACTGCTTGAAAGCAAAAATCTGTAATAAAAGCAAATGACAATAGCTTTCTAGGCCCTAATCCTGTGTTCCCACTAAAAATATCTTTGGGGGTGGGCATGACATTAGCCATTTTATCTTACAAATACAGTAGAATATTTAATGATCTTCCATTGTATTCTGGAAAATAGACTGTTCTCTCTCTCTGCCTCCTCTCCCACTCTTCCCTCCTTTGCCCTTTCTGGTACTTTGCCAGAGCTGTCTGCTTCTTTCCTGGAGTCTGGTAATTGAAGGTAATTTTTTAGAAGATGGTTTCAATTATCTAAAGCCAGTGGAATGTTTAACTGCCTCTTGCTATTGGTGAGCTTGTTTACATTGGGGTTTCAGAAGAATTTAGATTACATGCAGCCAGATGTTATCTGCTATGGTAGCTTTTTTAAAAAAAAATGGATGAGCGAGGGACTTTATACCATATCTAGGTCAACTGACCTCACATTTCATAGAAGTATGCCACTCTGGGTAAACTTTTAGGGTAAACTTTTAATCATAACTATGAGAATGTATGTCCTGTTTTCACTACAGAAGATCTCATTTTCCATGTGTCTTTACAATATGTGATACTGATCCAAAGAACCTGTGTCTCGCAAAAGCATTTGCCACCTATCTAGTTGGAGATAATACAGTTATAAACTGAAAGTTCATTCATGTTCATATTGTGCCTAAACTTCACAGATTTACTGTCATGCTTCCAGATAATAGAAAATAGATGTTGTGATATTTAATAAGAAAAAGAAGAAAAAAAAACTGAAGCAATAAAAGTCGTCTGTGAGTCAACAACTAAATGCTCTAGTCTGTAGACAATTGCAGACTTACTTCCTTAACTGACAGCTTAAGCGAAGGCTTAGTAAGATATACTATTTGTACAAGTTGAACTTTAAAAGTTGGAAAGAAAAACTGAATACACACATTTTAACTTAGAAAACAGATGAATTAAGGTGGATTTAATCTCTCTGAAAGAATTAATTTGCTTTGTCAAAGGATCCAGAATACACTTAAGAAGTTTAAAAATAAAACAAGTTGGCTTTCAGTGTGATTAAAATACAATTTCAACTTCAGAGTTAAATTGCATGTAAATTTAAAAAGATACTTTTGTTTTTGGTTGAATCTTCAAGAAGGCATCAGGTATGATTGTCTTCACTCTAGGTAGGGAGAGGCCATCCAAAAACTGTCTTAGGAAATAAGATAAATATGCTTACAGATACATACATACATGCTTACATGCATTTATATGTATACATACACATATATAATGTATACCCACATGCATACATATATGCATACATATATATAATATTCTTTTTTTCTTCACACTTAGCTATGTAGAACTTAGCGTACTACCTGAACATAGTTGGCACTCAATTAAATTAATAAAAGAACAAATGAAAGGTTCTAGGACTTTCTGCAAGTAGAAGAAGGGATGCTTGATAGGAGCTGGGCCTGATAGGGATGCAGCCAGTGTCAAAACCATGGTCAGGGAGGA
Organism: Lipotes vexillifer; assembly: GCF_000442215.2. Lineage (NCBI taxonomy): Eukaryota > Metazoa > Chordata > Mammalia > Artiodactyla > Lipotidae > Lipotes > Lipotes vexillifer. The sequence goes on from NW_006785089.1 coordinate 339,805, forward strand.
AAGAGTGGGTTAAGGCAGGAAAAACATCTTGACTTCTCTTCCCACCACCTGTTCTTGTAGGGCCTCTTGTTGCACTCACCTAACAAGAAGTCCGATGGCAAGGGTGCCAGTTGAAACAGTAGGTAGGGGATCAACATCCACAGGCAAAAAGGAGGGCAGAGAAGAGTGGAAATGGATATGGAAGAACACACACACACACACAAAATAGCCCATGGGTATTTTCTGTCGGCTCTACCCTGAGATTTAAACCTGATGAAAAAATGCCATTGGCAGTTACTTTACCACTATTACAGATGTCTTTCTAGGTGATGAATCTAATTAGTAACCCAAGCACTGTTTCTTTATGACGCAGACTTAGTTATCCTTTTTTTTTTTTTCCAAAGGAGACATCTGATTATGAACCAAATATTAAGTGAATATAAAAACTGCACCATATTTATTTTTTCAATATAAACTGTGTATATGGCCTCTTAATAGCCAACTATACACACAAAACATACTTGAAAATCAGTGTTAAGTTGCAGAATAATTTGAGAAATAAAATATAAAACATTAGCTATCATTTTTGTTTGGATTTTACCCATCCTATGGATTCATATTTACAAATAAAACTTGAAGAGAGATAAGAGAAGATTAATTATTTGATAGGGTATAAGAGGAATTAGAGTTCTTAAGACAATTTCATGAACAATAATATAGATAAAAATAAATAGAAAAAAATGTGTTGAGTCTAAAATAACCATGTGTAAAACTCATTCAGTTTCAAAAGATTAAATTCCTCCAGGTGTAATGCTTAAAAAAATTCTTATGGAGGGGCTTCCCTGGTGGCGCAGTGGTTGAGAGTCCGCCTGCCAATGCAGGGGACACGGGTTCATGCCCCGGTCCGGGAAGATCCCACATGCTGCAGAGTGGCTAGGCCCGTGAGCCATGGCCACTGAGCGTGTGCATCTGGAGCCTGTGCTCCGCGACGGGAGAGGCCACAACAGTGAGAGGCCCACGTACCGCAAAAAAAAAAAAAAAAATCTTATGGAGTATATTCTCTGACAGTGGAATTAACCTAGATATTAATAACAAAATGTTAAATTAGAAATGTCTACGTGGTTAGAAATTAAGGAATACTCTAAATAATTTATGGAATTAAACTATCTTAATGCATATTAGAAAATATTTTGAAATGAATGATAATGAAAATGTTACATATCAGAACTTGTGGGATGCAGCTAAAGAAGTGCTCAGAGGGAAGTTTGTAGCATTAAAGGCATGTATTAAGAAGTAGGGAAGGCTGAAAATCAGTGATCTAAGTATTCAGCTCAAGAAGCAAAAGTACAAGAAAGGTAATCATAAAGATAAGAAAAGAAATTGATGTGATAGAAAACAAACACATGATAGAGAACTTCAAAACAGGCAAAAGCTTGTTGTTTAAAAGATTAATAATATTTTAAACTCAACACAATTGATGCAGAAAGAGAGGGCAAGAGAGTACATTTTACCGGTATCAGATATCATTACTGATATTATAAAAAAAATTAACAAAAAACAGGATATTATGGAGATCTATATGCTAATATATTTGAACATCTTTTTAAAAGTTCACATTTCCTTTTGACTTAAAATATCTAAACACTCACAAATTTTTTTTAATAAATTTAAATAATTTAAAACCTCCCCACAAAGAAAATACCTAGATACTTTTACTGGTGAAATTTTTCAGTCATTCAAGTAAGAAATTTATTTTGTTTTATAAAATCTTTCAAAGAATAAGGAATAGGGAGAAGGGAATATCTTTAAACTTATTTTATGAGGTCAGCATCAATTTGATGGCAAAACCTGGCAAGAAGTTTATAAGAAAGGTAAACTGTAGGCCAGTTACTTACGTGAACAAAAATATTATCAAATAGGATTCCGAAAATATAAAAGGGATAGTGTATCAAAACTTGGGATTATTCTTAGATTAATTCCTAGAAATTATTCATTCACAAATGAATCTGTATAACTAACCAATTAACAGAATAAAGATCAAAGTATGATTGTCTCAAAAGATGTGGAAACAAGAATTTCCACTATAATCACTTCTATTCAACATTTTGCTACCTGTCCTAAATGTGCAATAAGGGAAGAAAAATAACTACCTGTCCTAGCTGTGCAATAAGGAAAGAAAAATAACTACAATGGCTAAAGATTAGAAGGGAAAAAATTTAAAAATATATTATTCACAAATGGCATGATTATGTTTTAGAAAATACTTTAGAAAATATTCTGAGTTCATATGAACTCAGAATTAATATATGAATTTAGCAGCGTTTCTGAAGTCAGTGTATAGAAACAAACAGTATTTCTATATACTATCAATGAAAGCAGGTAAAAAATCTCAACAGCAATCCATAGTGGGTGTTTGAGAAAGAGAAGGGCCCAGAACACGGAGTACTACAGCTGTTGGTGAGTAAATGTTCGTTTGATAAGCTACCAGATCACCTTTAAAAGTCCTTTTGTCTAAGGGCAGTTGCCTCAAAACTCAGTTACTCAGGGATTGAGTATACAGGCCTTTAATTTTCTCCTTCTTTTTAAGAGTCCCTGTCTGAGGGATAAGAAAAGCATAGCCTAGCACTCTGCTCTGTCATATTTGTTGTTTGCTATTGGCTAGAGATAACTTCTATCCAGGTTTCCCCTAAAATGTTTAGGGTCAAATTGCCAAATCCAGGATCAAACTGTAGGTGTTTCACTGTATTTTAAGAAGTATTTAAATTATACTAGTACTCTTGTTAGTTTGTCATTGGCTTGTAGTATATTGCAACATGCTTTGTTTATTTTCAGTTTGACTACAATAATTTGGAAACAAAAGTTTAAGAATCTAAAATTTGTTTTCTAGTGGGATATATTTTTTGAGGAGCGGCGGCGGTGTCTAGGATATTTTACCTTTTTCTCTGGTTTTCATATTACTATGATCAATGACCATATTGTTATCAACCAATATTTACTGCCTTTCTGGTGCATACATAGCCTGATACTAGACACAGATGGGAAGAAGTAGCTAGATGTAACGTGGATGCAAACTCGAACGCCCGTGGGGACCTGGGAGATAATCTAACTGAGCAAAGTGAAAGGAAAACAATAAAGTACCGTTATAAATGGAACCTGAGAATTTGCCTCAGTGTTCTGAGACAGTAGGGAGTGGTATTGAACTGGAACTTTCTCAATGAGACAGGCTCCACTCAGCTCCAGTTGATTACAGCCATGCGGGAATTTGGGCCCACTGCTGCTGTCAAATCTTGATTTTTTCAAGAGAAACCTTAAATGCCTCCCTTTAAAACAATAACAACATGAAATTTGTTACTGAAATTTCCAATTTCAAAACCAGTCCACTTAGAAACTAACAAACCCACAGTCTGTTGGTGTCACATGGGCCAAACAGAATGCTTCTAAGAGCTATTTTTGGTGTGGACCTGTGAACCTTAGCCTTCCACTGTAGTCAGGGGAAATAGAACACACCATTTATATAACAAGGATATGAAACAATACTGAATACCACGTGCATTCATTCTTTACTCATGCATACAAATAGTATTTATTGAAAACCTTCTACATGCCCCGTGTGATTTCCAAGGTTCCAAAAATGAACAAACATGTTTTCTATTGTCAAGCAGCCCCCGGTCTGAGAGAAGCAATAAATAATTAGATCAGTCATTAAACAAATCTAATAGCAATAGACACCATTCGTATAGTAGAATTTCAGAGATAGAGGCTTTGCTGGCATTTTTCTTAAGGCCGCAAGAAATAATTGGGAAATAATTAGCCTCTTTTGATATTGTATAAATGCGTCCCATCTTACTTTAACCAAATTCTAAGAAGCAAAAACAACTGTAAAATTACCTCACAATTGACTTCTAAAGGAGGTACTGTCATGGAAGTGTGAGATTGACTGAGGGTCTCTTATTAACTACTAGTTTCAACATCCTTTTAAAACATATCTTTAATTACACTAAGTAAGCAGAGTTATTTCTTCTAAATGGGTGAACTATCAGCTAGCTAGCTATTTATCTACACACACACACACACACACACACACACACACACACACACACACACATTTATCCACGTAGTATTTTATTTCTTTTGCCACTAAAGACAAACTTAGCTTAGTAAATAAGAGTGACAGCCACGTGTTTTTCCACCTGTAGACTCTGATGCAGCCACAAAGAAGGCACGTAAGTGAATAAACTGTCTTCAACTCTAGAACTCTTTGCTTGTGATAAAAATGGAAACTGTATGCTCTGGGAATTCTGAAAGGATTACTATTCAAACTATTTACTCTTAAATATGCTTTATTCATCAACAGAGTCAGTAAAGGTCCTAATGCTCCATTTCTGTGAATATCCTTATAAGTATTCCCTCTGGTATACAAAATTTTGTAGACGTGGAGGAAGGAGTGTTTGATTCCTATGTATTTTTAAAACTTCCCTTCAGGTAGTTTCCTTCAAAGTTATAATATTGTGAGAAGAAAGGAGGAAGTTAAGCACTGCTCTTTGGAAGTTATTTTATCTTTCTGGGTGGAGGAACAATGTATTCATTTGTGATAAAATTCTAGGCATGAATAATGTCATGAAGTATTCGTTAAACTACTGAGATGGGAAGCACCAAAGACCTCTTGGTGGCTTTGCTAAATAAAACAGCCACCTTCAAACATAAAATCAATTGTTGCAAAGCTTCTGTCAAAAGCATACCCTTCAGTATCGTATAGTGGGTGTTACTGACAACATAGAAGAGGCAGGAATTTCTTACAACTGTGGTTGGCTTTAAGGAATACAATTTTTAGCGTATCTTTCTTTCGTCATTGTAGTAATATTGTAATGATTAAATTCACCTGCAAAAGCTCAGGGTGTCTGTTTCACGGGAACATTCAAGTGGCTTGTGTACAGACTTGTACAAGTGGGAGTTGGTGAATGCAAGAACAGTGAATGCCAGCTTATCTCACATGGCCAAGGAATGGTATGTTCTACTTAACTGAACATTCTTGTTGTTGGAGGGCTCTCGTACATACCATACATTTCAATTTTCAAAGAGTACATTTTTGTTGGCATTAAAACTGCACTCACATGGGTTATAGCTTGCTTTGATGCAGTTGTGGAAGTTATTCTCCTTTATCCCCTATGCTGTGGTTCTATCTTTAGGTACTTTTCCAGCTTTGGACAGAATTCACTCATGGACTTCTGTTGTGGGTCTTATATTATGGAACCATCCTAGCTCCCAGAAAGACCCAGAATTTGTTCTTTGCCTCAGTCAAACGACCCTATCAATCAAGCATCCATTCTGTCAGGGCGGTTCTGGGTGACTGGCTAGTGCCTTGTTGGACCAATTTGAGCTAGTGTTTTGGTTGATAATCGTGTAGTCTGTTGACCTTCCCTGAATAATATTTGATTTAAAGTGTGTGATTTTGCCTCTTAAGACTTGACTAGAATAAGTAATTTGGAATCATACAATTGCCCAACCTTTTGTAACGCAGAGACCTGATACATCATCCCTAGCCTAAGTTCTTTATTTCTGTAAAGACAATAGTTGCATTTATTCAGTGCCTACTGTTATTCTGGGCGCTCTACTAAGTGCTTTATACAAGTTGTCTCCATTCCTCACTAAAAGCACACAAATACTGCTGTACACCTGAAACTAAGACAACCCTGTAAATCAGCGATATTTCAATTTAAAGAAAATAATTAATTAAAAATGTTAAAAATAAAAAATAAAATGGCATTGATAACAACAACAAAAAAAGTATAAATAAAACAAAACAAATAAACAACTCTAAGATGGGTTCAGTGGAAGCTTTGGAAATTATCATCCTCTAACAGAGTCGAGAGAATGAGCATGCCTCTCATTCCCTGTGTGAAATGTCTGTACCATTATCGCTGCATGTTGCTCTTGGACTGGTTGGCTACTCTTGAGAAAGGGTGGGTACTCACTCCCACCAACTGAAATGTGCAACTATTCAGAGTCAGTTTGCTTTCAAACCTGTTTATGACAATTGAAATTGAGTACTTTGAGTTAACATTACATGAACAAAAAGAGAGTTATTGTTTCTACTAAAATAGAGTCTGAAGCTCTACAAAATTTTGATAAAACCAATCGCTTTAAAAAATTTTGTCAAAGTAGGTGTGGGTAAGACATCTGTAGAAGATGAGGGGAAATCAAAAGAAACTAGGGGAATTTTCTACTCAGATTGCTTTATTATACGTTATATGCTTGTTCAACTTTAGAGAGACTAGAAATCATAATACTTTATGAGTGAATCACTTTTTGATTCCAACTTTAACTCTGTCCATTAACGAACAAAATTATTGTCACACATTTTAGCAGGGGTTTTAATGCCTTATTTTTTCTTCCCATTGTTGGGATATGTTGCTATTAAAGCTCAGTGAGGCTGTGCTTAACACTTCATACCTAATAAGTGAAAGAATCACAACTCTTCTATAAAACCCATATTTGATTTACCACTCTCTTCTGTTTTTCCATTTCCTTTCAACAGTGTAACTATTAGGTTTTTGTCACCTGACAGATTTTTGTCAGTAGATTTTTTCTAATCTGGCCAATTAGAAACGCTATGGCTTAAAACCTGATGCCCAGGCCAGTGCATTTCCCACTCGTTCCCTCTAATCCAAATAGGAGAGAACTGTGGAAATTTGGGCTCTCATAATGGGGAGTGTGAGTAATTGTCTGGGGGGCAGGAACCAGCTCACCCTCCCTAGAAAAGAGAGAACTTCTGCCCTGCTCCCTTCTCACCTGCACTGGGTCTGATCCCTGCACCTCCAGATCATTGTATGGTAATCAGTTTATTCAGCCACACAACAAGCATTTACTGAGCTATTATGTGCCAGACACTGTGACAGGCACATGGAAGCCAGCAGAGAGTGAAACAGAAACCAACTCCCTGTCCTGGAGGAGCTTATGTCCTGGTGGGGTAGAGAGAAAACAAACCAATTTAATGTTGGTGATAAATGGTATGAAAAATTATACAGCAAGCTGTGGGCAGCAGTAAAAAAAAAACAAGAAAAAAGTTTGATATGGGAGACTTTCCCACCCCTAAATTAAAGAGGCCTGATGGAAGTAAAATCCACTTGGTAAGTGTGTGTCGGGGGAGGCGAACCCAGTGAAGTTGTTTAATTCCTACTCAGTAGCTGTTAAATGACTTAATCTTTACTTTTTATAAAAGGAGAGTGTCTTAGGAGTGCGTTTTTCATTTCCTAGGGCTGTTGTAACCAAGTCCCACAAACTTCATGGCTTAGAACAGCAGAGTTTGATTGTCTCACAGTCCTGGAGGCCAGATGTCTGAAATCAGAATATCAGCAGGGCTGCGCTCCCTCTCATAGAGGAATCCTTTCTTGCCTGGTCCTTGCTTCTGGCGGTTTGCTGGCAGGCTTTGGTGTTCCTTGGCTCGTAGATGCCTCACTCCAATCTCTGGCCTTCACGTGACATTCTCCCTGTGTGCGTGTCCCTGTCTGCGTCTAATTTTCTCCTTTTTATAAGGACACCAGTCATATTGGATTAGGACTGACCCAAATGGCCCCATTCTAACTTCATCTGTAAAGACCCCTTCTCCAAATAAGGTCACATTCTGAGGTATTGGGGATTAGGACTTCAACATATCAAGTTTTGAAACAGTGTGTTACAGACCTGGCATTTCTCTAGTGAGACAGATGTGCGTGCAGATAACTATGTAGTTAGGAGGAAACAATTAAGTACTAATGGGTCTTTGGTGCTAAAAAGCACCACTTCTCTCCTTACATAATGGGGAAAGTCCTTGCGAACCACAGGGATTCAGACTTAGTAAAATGCACTTAAAGTGGGTGGATGAAATGACTGAAGTCAGCTTGTTTATTATTTATTTATTTATTCAATAAACTGTGCTCACTGTCACCTAGTTAAGGTAACTATATCATAGCTTAGTTTAAAAGTGTTCAGGCACTTTACATCACAATTGGATGGATTTTCTTTCCCCTTCATTTTGCCATTTCTGTTTGGTGGAGGAGTTGGAAAGCTTAAAAGTCTGACCATGCCAGAAAACATAGCACTTATGTGTAATTGGCTGTCTCCATTCAGGGAAACAGGAGACCCTGTGGGATTCAGCAGGGTCGACTTTGAGGAAATAATGACCTTATATGAGGCAGCTGGATCCTTGCTGCAAAGGCTGGATGCACAGCTCCAGCATAAGAGGAGGTGCTTTGTGTCCTGCTCCATTCATTATGGATGCTGATCTGGACCACTAGGGACAGCCCAGGTCAGGCTTATCTTGGGTCTCCAGACACTCTACCAAGACCACAAGTTTAAAACTATGCCCTTTAATTTGATCCTTCCCTGAATAAGCTTACAACATATAGGATTCTCTGAAAAATCTGTCATCATGACATTATATAAGATTTATACAACCCTGCTAAGGATTGCTGCGGGATTACGGAAGCTCCTCAGGTGCTTTCTGGGCCTGCTGATCAACGTTTCACACTAATGAAGGGACAGGAGAAGGGAAGCCATCATCACCCCAGGTGTGTGCCTTCTCACACTTGCTGTTCTGGACTCGGATGAGAGCGGTCTGATTATGGGAATTATTCATAATTACTCTGAATTTCTATAGAGAACGCTTTTTGTCCTTCTTAGCAAAACTGTAGCATGAGACTAAATATCCCTCTTGGGTTTTTATTATTATCAAGTCACAGTTTTTTTCTTGATTTTAGGAAACTTTTAACATCTTGAAATGGAAGATAAACTAAACTCCCTCTCACTTAAAAAAATGTTTTTTCTCTACATTTCTTTTCCACCCTTTGAGCCACAGGGATCTCTCCCCACTCTCATTACTTTTTTTTACACTGAATAAAGTGTTTCAGCCTAGTTATGGGTTGTTTCCTGAAACTTTATCTTGGAACTTCCGACCAAATTTCAATTTAGAAGCAAGTGTTTTTATTCTTTCTTCTTTTCCCAATATATATAACGTGTCTAGTTCTAGTGTTATTGGCAAGATTATGTTTCCTCTGTTTTTTTAACCTCAGCTTCTAAAAAACGGCTCACATGATGCTTTTGCTCTAAGATTGGAGAGTTCAAACATTTATAAATCCCAAACCAACATGTTCCTCGACAGAAACTCACCACACTGTTGAGGGGCATGTCATAATGATAGCCAGAAATGGCAGGGGCAAAAGTAAAAAGAAGAAAAGAAAATGGTTTTGAAGTGTGAGCTTTGTAAGACTCACAAGACTAAATAAATAGCATTAGCCATCTTCCCTACTTTAAGTAGAACCTGATTTTAGAAAATCATCATCAGCCTAAGAGTGTAGGGCACCACGCCACCGTTTAGATAGTTACACATTATTTCAAGACCTTACTTAAAACGTCAGCCAAGCCACTTTTAGGTCTTCTGCTGGAGCAGAAGCACACAGCAGGAGAAAGCACCTAAATAGTTTTGCATTATTCTTTACTTGAAAAATAAATCATAGTCTCAAGTTGTTACAGCACTAATCGGTGCTCCTAAAACAAATGCACAGGGTAGGTCATTTAATTTTATGGTTATAGGTAAATGCAACCAGATGACAACAAATGACTTAAATGGCGATTAGCATTAAGTCTACTCATGTCTACCCTAGATTGGGGGACAGAACATTCCTTCTATTTATTCTTTGTTTGGATATTTCTTAAAACCATGTTTGTTCCTATTAGTCCATGGAATATCCATTAATTTACTTATCTATATGCCCATTGCTTTTTTTTTTTCGCCTAACAACACAAAGAAAACAAAAATGTAAGTAATAAAATAATAATAACAATTAAGCTAGAAAGTGAATTAGCCTACAGTGCTTTTTTTTTTTTTTTTTTTTTTTTTTTTTTTTTTTTTTTTTTTTTTTTTTTTTTTTTTTTTTTTAATAGGCAATAGTGAATCTGTTGCTGTATCTGCCAAAGTCTTGCTTTTATCAGGAGCTCCCAGAAAAGTATCACCTAACAGCGTGATGTGTTGAAATGCCTATTTTAGATTTCTTTCTCTCATGGGTTTCCTCTAAAGTCGCTGAGTGAACCTGGCTTCATTGTACTTATTTTGGAGTGACATCCTTAAGCTGTGCTAAGGACCACAACTACCACGTATAAAGCTAGAAAGAAGCAATGCCGTTTGATGCTAGTGGCAGCTAGCTCCTCATGAGGGTGGACAGAGTGGTGTGTGTGGCTTGTTCAAAGACCTCCTGACTCCTCTGCCCCCTTTGAGTTGACACCATTTTCTGATTTGAGACAGTGTGTCACTTGGGGTCAGTGGTTTTGCCATTCAGTGAAGTCCTGCAGTGCATTTCCTAGGTGATGGGAGGAAGGAAGGGAGAGATAAAGAGAGGGAGAAGGAGGAAGAGGTGGAAGAAATGAAAGAGAGAGAGAGAGAGCACACGCATCTTTCTTACAAATTGTTGACTATGCCTTTTCAATTAGTATTTTAGAGCCTTAATAACTTTCCCATATCAATAGATAAAACTTTCCTATATTATCCAATCTATGTGTATTGTATGCTTATACCTGGAAGGCACGGTGATGGGCAGTGAACACAGGACTCTTTGCTTCCTCAAGTTCTTCTTGCCGTTTTCCTTGGCCACGGTCTTATCAAAGCCCTCGGGAAAGGTGTGGCTGTAATCTTTAGGGAGGGTGCAGACATTTGTATTCATTGAGTCAGTGCTTGAGACTTAGTCCTTCATAGAAGAAACTTTCTTTGTGTTAACATCACACGGAATTCTCCTTGGAAGTCCACCTCTCACCATCGTCAGCCACGTATTCTGTGTTGTATTGACCATCCTCGGCGGCAGGGGAAGGCCTGATGTGTGTTATCATCACTTCCCATCCCCTTGGACATGGTGTTGGGCTCAGTCTGGGCCATGTGTTTTTAACAAGGGAACCTCAGGGCTTTCCATGGCCTTGTCAGGCTGTGGTCTCTACCTCTGGTTATGAAGGAAGAAACATAGAGCTACATGCTGGTGGCAGTCGTATTATGACCCAAAGGACACCAACAATATCATAAAGCAGATAAAGTATAAGGCGGAGAGAAGAGATGGAGAAATAGGGTCTTTTGGCAATCCCACCCATCACCTCTGTATAATTCAGTTATGTGACGAGTAAATTCCTTTTCTTATTTAAGTCGTTCTGAGTTGGATTTTTCTTACTTGCTACCCAGATGAACCCCACAGATCCACAATGACATGATTAAATTTCAAAATATTTTGTCACTAATTTTTAATTGGAAGGTGGGAACTAGAAAGAAAAACATCCACTATGGCAAACTGTCTTGAACAGTGAAAGTTTGACAATAATAATAATAATAATAATAATAATAATAATAATAATAAAAAAAAAAGGTAAGACCACTGAAGTCTCTTGTTGAATCAGCCAGACTTCTTTTCTCTGAACTGAAGAACAGTGGTCTACACCTTGACTGTTTGTTTTAATTTAAAGTGTGTCTGTGAGTAAATGAACATCCAAGCCCCGAGCTACAGTAAACAGCTCATTCAAGCAAATTACCGAGAACAAATAAAACACCTCTGAAAGAATTTTTGGGGCCAAGCTGAAAATAATAAGGTGCTTGGGAAGCCACAGAACAGCCAGTAGTTCTAACAGCATTGGGAGCTGGTAGAGAGGACCCAACCTTTTTAATTTCATGCAGCCCGTGCTGACGTCTCTTTACCCCATTGATTTTTCTTTTCCCTTCTGAATAGGAAAGCAGAGTTAGCGCTGTCATATTGAAGCAGTTGGTAATGGGCCCTGCCAGGCGTGGAGAAGATAAAAGCCACCACCTGCCTTGCCTCTACTCCCCCGGCCCCACTGCCCGGTCTCCAGTTGTCTGCACAGCTGCCGGCAGCCGGTCATTGTTCCCTTCCACAGCCGCCATGGGAGCTGAGCCGCCCCAGCCTCAGCAGCACAATTGCAGTTTGAATGAAGCTCCTGGGTGGGTTTCCTCTGCACCTTGGCCATGACCTCTGGCAAGGCTGTTGCCTGTGAGTCCCAGCAGACGTGGTTTCCATGCCTGCCATATACTTGGGCCTGGGAGGAACACACACCCAGCACTCCAGAGAGGGAGAAGCGTTGGAGAAAAGACAAAAGAGGAAAAAAGTATTTATGATCATACTGAGGGGGCAGGAGTTGCTTTTTCGGCTTCTCGGTGTCCATTCACCCTACTCTTGGAATGGAACCCCCTTTCCTACTGGGAATGTGTCCCCTGCGCCTGGCCAAGGGGAGCATAGTAGCATCCTTCCTGCAACTGTGTTTGGGTCAGAAGTAGGCACGTGACTTAACTCAGGTCCAGAAGAGGCCTTGAGATTCAGACCACAGTCCTAGTTTTGAGAAATGGACGAGTTGGTGCTCTATTCCTTGCCAGATTCTAAACCTAGAGTATATGGAGGCTTGAAGGAGCTGGCATCTCTGTCTGTATATCATGGCTACAATAATACTGCATAACAAATCATAGCCAAACCCAGCAGATTAAACCAACAGGCCTTTACTTCTTAATTATGGGCCAGTGGGTTGGCTCTGACTTGGCTGGGCCATATAAGACTGGACTCTGCACTCTAGATTACAGGTTAGGTTCAAATCCGCTTGTACTGGGTCTCATTATCCTTGGACTAGCAGCTACTGAATGACAGTCCGGTGAAGGATAGATGCTCAGAAGGGAAGCCTAGCCTTGCAGGCACTTTTTCAGCCTTTGCTGGTATAATGTCCAGCGATATGTCGTTAGCCAGAACAAGTTGCATCGCTAAGCCTAAAGTCAAGGGAGGAGAAAGTACACTCCAAACACCACAAAACCGGGGCAAGGGCACAGATGTATTATTCCTTTAGAGGGTGGAGTGAAGAAATTGAGAGTAGTCTATCCAGTCTCCCTGACCACCTTACCAGCACGTGGAATATGACAGCAGTCGGCACACATAGTGGGAGGCAGGAACTGAGGGACAGAGAGAAGTGGAGGCCTCGTGACATAGTTTGAGCTCCGAATCCATCTGTATCCCGATAGACTTGACTCTTGGACCATTTACTCATGTGATTCCTTTAGGTTTAAGACAGTTCCGACTGGTTTTCTGTTACTTGCAAGCAAAAGAGACCTAACTTTTATGACCTTTATAGATACTATCTTAATATTTCCAGTAATCCAGCAGTGTCAGTATTGCCCTCTTATTTCACAGATTAGGAAACTGAGCTGGGGAGATTTCTGCTGAATTGTTCTGATCCAGCAATGTGGATCAGTGGCCCTTACTGAGCCAAAGGGAGTCAGAGCAGGAATTTCATCCCAGGTCAGTCTAGCTCCAAAGTCAGTCTTCTATCCACAGTGTCCACTGCCCCCATTTGTGCAATGTTCAGGGAGAGAGTTAGCACAACAGGCTGGTTAGAGGGGAAAATTCTTAGAGAGGAATGATTGGAGATAAGATGAAAAGGGCAGTTTGGGGCCTGCTTCATCCACGTGGTGGATGCTGCAATGAGCATCCCCTTTAGGAATAAAGGACGAGTTCCCCTGCTGCTGCACGGGAGCTGGCAGACAGTCTGCAGCTGTCAGCCCCCTTCTGGAAGTGCCTCAGCCGAAGAGAGCCGCCTTGACCAGAGTCATGGCACCTTCCTGGGGTGGCCCATATCTAACGACTGATTGAAGTAGGGGCGTAAAGACCTGACCTTTTCACCTCAACTCAGGACAGCTCTGAAAGGTCAGCCCATCTTCAGAGCTCCCAAGACATCCCCTGAGGCTGCACTGCAGCTGTCTCTACCAGGTCTTGCTTCCACCCCTTCCCTTCTACAGATGTAGATCCCCAGAACCCTCCCTAACGGAGCTCCCTCATGCCTATCTTCTTTCCGCTGGGGGAGCAACTTACAACCCCAAGCTAAGTATCAAGAGTTTGTATTTTTTTCCTAGAGGTGGATGTGAGTGATTGAAATGAAGAACCAGTTACTGAGCAGAGGGACGATAGTGACCTACAGGTGACCCGAACTATCACATTCCTCCTGACTCTAGCTCAGAAGCTGAGCACAGGTGGAAACTCAGACTACAACCCTGTCCTTTTAGGCCACACAGCATTCAGTGTGCAGTTTGACTATGCAAAAATTGACCAATTGTTTTGATTTTATGCAGGCACAATCTGAATGTCATAGTTTTCTTATGAACATCAACTACTTTTTTAAATTTTCTTTTTATTTTATTTATTTAGTTTTGGCTGCTTTGGGTCTTTGTTGCTGCGTGCAGGCTTTTTCTAGTTGTGGCGAGTGGGGCTGCTCTTCGTTGCAGCATGCGGGCTTCTCACTGCGGTGGCTTCTCTTGTTGCGGAGCACGGGCCCTAGGTGCGCGGGCTTCAGTAGTTGTGGCTCGCGGGCTCTAGAGCGCAGGCTCAGTAGTTGTGGCTCATGGGCTTAGTTGCTCCGAGGCATGTGGGATCTTCCCAGATCAGGGCTCGAACCCGTATCCCCTGCATTGGCAGGTGATTCTCAACCACTGAGCCACCAGGGAAGTCCCTCAACTAGTACTTAATGGTGCTTGACATTAAAACCATCATCTAGTCTTTGTTTTCCTTCTGGTTTTCTGATGTGAGGCATCTTTTAAAGAAAGTTTACAATAGTTACTTTTACAATGGCATAACTCTTACCAAGTTTAAAATTAAAATGTTATCACAAGTGGCATTTCCCACTCCATTTCAAATGCAGAGCACTAAAAGAATTCTCAGGAAATTAATATTGCCTTTAAAGCCTTGCTTTTATAAGGCTGAGAAGGAAATTGCAGCACACTAGCATTTATCCAAGTATCAAGATTTTTTTTAGTTTATAAAATATTTGCCAACATTTTCCCCATGTGAATTCTATTATACACAGTGATTAAAAACACACATCGTGTGCACTATATGTTGGAGTTGCTTTTACTAACTTGAAGTCAGAGTAAATTATCACCAGGGCTCAAATTTAATAGCAGGTTGAAAGGGTGCCCTTAAAATCATGGCAGTGGCCTTGTAGTCAACCTGTGGTTTGCATGCTTCTTTCTTGCTATCTAAAATAATAATTAAACTCTAAACAGGCAATCCTCCAATTAAACAATTATGAGAGTAAGTATGTGTGTAAAAATTAAGCATACATTCCATATTGCTCCTGTAGGATCATTTTATGTAAATCTAAGCTATATCAATACCAGTTATATAATCCATTGCAGATTTACCAACCCAAAAGCCTAATTCTAACATAAGGCATAATTTCATATTTTTGATAAAGAATACAAAGTGTACATAGCCCCAAAACTTCTCTGATGAGATTCTACTTTATACAAGTCCAATATTCATTGTGCTCTATTGTAATAATTTTGTGTAATTCTTTTTCAGTTTAAGAGAAAAAAGAATTCCTATTCTTTTTTTTTTTTTTTTTTTTTTTTTTTT
>NW_006785089.1:355282-359254 GCF_000442215.2 Lipotes vexillifer
GTCCCCTGCATCGGCAGGCGGACTCTCAACCACTGCGCCACCAGGGAAGCCCCCTATTCATTTTTAAGACCCAGTACATAGTACCATATGGCATGTTGAGATGCTCCTTGAATCTTTTTAGAATAAGGACGTCCCACAAATCTTTGTGCAATTTTAAGCTTTAATAATTTCAGAAATATAAATACTACAAATATATATATATATATATATATATATAATTATCTGAATGTGTATTTATGCAAACTTCTTTTATATTAATTTAGTTTTTGAATTTTAATATCAATTTTTTTCTTTTTCTTTCTTTTATTTTTTCACTCAACATTTGGCTTCTTCAGAGGAACTGAAGCCAAAAATTTAAATTATGAGTTCATTATTCAGGAGTCACAAAACTATATAAATGTAAAGAAAATTTATCAAATTGAACTTTCAAATGATATTTTTATAAGTTTGTACCTTATACTTTTGAGGTTATTGTTGCTTAATACTGCGTTAAGACTTTTTGGTATCCCAAAGTCTAGTTGTTAATTGTTTTTCTCTATTTTTTATTTTCGAACTTTTTTGTTTGTTTGTTTTTAGTAGAGCACATATTAGACACTTTTCCCAATGATTAAAAGCATGTAAACTGTGATCTCTTTGCTGGTTTACGTTCCATACACTCTAATTGTGAAAGTCATTGTATTTAATGACAAATTTAACCCTCAATACTTGGAAGAAAGTAGGGTGGGTTAAGACAGCCAAAGGGACATGACACAATTGTTTTCTGCTACGTAGCCTCAAGTTTTTGAAACAAAGATCCAGAAACTTACGTGCATGGAAACAGGTCAGCCCTCATTGGACTAGTTCTGCACTATTGATAAAATTCTTGTTAGGAGTATGGCAGGAAGTAAAATAAAATGCTTGTAGGAAACCGTGTGCATTAGCAGCAAGACGGTTATTTGAGCATATAGCTCTCCTTTTAGGTGTCCTTGAATAGGCCAATATTGGGTTGAAGGGAGCCAAGATCAGAAACCAGACACAAAGGGCTCTAAGCATAAGGTTTGGAAAATGGAAGCTCCTTGGAATCATATTCTTCTTGGCAGAAACAAACTTTGACTCAGCCTTTTCATTTTTCCACTCGAAGTACATTGAATTCTCTGCCTGGTCCAAGGTGTGGATCTTTCTGTAAAAACCTCAGAGATGAAGTCTTTTCTTTACATTCCCGAGGATTAAAGGAAGGTCATAGACTCTTGTTCCTGGAGAACAAGGACAGTTCACTTCCTGGGTCTTTAAAAAAAAAAAAAAATCTTTCTATTTGAATACTTCCTGTGGATATATAGAGTATTATAGCAGTCATGAAAATAAAATCACATGTTATTAATAGCCCTGAAAATTGGAAATCTGATACTGCCTTGAACCAACTAACTTTTGTCAGAATGAGAACGCACTTTATTTACAAATAAATGTTTGTGGAATGCTCATTTTCTGGGCTCTGTTCTGTTAGGTCATTACCCCCCACCCCATTCCAGTTGTCATGAGGCCCACAAGCTTAACTAGTAATTGACTCCTGTAGCAATAGGAGTGGATAGAAGGAAAGAATGGAGGGAAGGAGGGCTGGGGAGTGCCATTTCTCAGTTTGGATTAGCTTTCAGAGTCCTTTCTTCATTACTGCAAGTGTTCTGGGCTTCAGACTAGCTTTCCTTTCTTTTCTGAGCTGCTACAATCCATCCCTCACTGTGTTTGCTCTCCTATAAGTCAGGAGTTACCATGGGACTATCTTCCAGTTCACCTTTCTGCCTCTGAACAACAGACAGGCACACACACATACACATGTGCACGTACTTTCATGGATGGAAGGAAGACAACATTTAATGCCTGTTAGGATGTAAGGCATTACAACTACACAAAGTTATGAGTTTCTAGTATGTATGGTAAGAACCTTATATCATTTAGTCATTGAAACAAGTCCTTTTACCAAATAAAAAACAAAAACAAAAAAAAGCAAATTGCAAACTTTGAAATGCAAAGAGGATAATGAATTTTCCAGAGTCAAGAAGCTGCCAAGGGGACAGGTTTGTCTGACTTCAAAGCCCTTTCCCGCTACACCCTGCTGACCACCATGGAAACAAAGAGATGGTAAACAAAAATAAATGGGGACTTCCCTAGTTACCAAAGCCTGGAAAGTTCAGATGGTACCACTTACTGTCCCTCTTTCCAGATTCTCTTTCTTGGCCAGCAGACAGCTTTCCTTTTTTTAATATCTGAGGGGTGGGCTTTTTAAAAACTCTTTTCATTCCTTAGTACCCCAGATCATATTAACTGTGTCTTCGAAAATGTAAAGCTACACTTCAGTGAGGGAAATTTATTTTAAAAGAAATAAATGAGAGAGAGAGAAGAAGAAAAAGAATTAATTTGAACGTTCTAGACATTTGAATGTTCTTGAACAGGATCAGCAGACATTTTCTGTAAATGTTCAGAGAATAAATATTTTAGGCTTTGTGGGCCAAGATGCAAACTTGAAGACATTATATTGGTATTTATATAGCAAGGGAGAAAACACATTTTCACAAAATTTTTATTGATGAAATTCAAAATATAATAATAATTGAATATAATTTTTTTAAATGTTAATTACAAAATAAGAAACTTCATTCTCTAATGAGAAGGATGGGATTATTTGGGGACAAGTAACATTTTACTTAATTGCAGTTCAAAGTTAGTGTTTTCTTAATCATCAAACTGATTGCAAATATTCATTGATAAAAAATATTTAGGAATGGCTCATAGGCCATACAGAAACAGATGGCAAGCTAGATTTGACCTGCAAGCTGTAGTTTGCTGACCCCTGCTCTAGAATCACATATGGATATTTACATCTTATGGAATCTAGGAGAACTTCACTACAGTGTTCTCTCAATGCCCCAAGTCCTCACTTGAAAGGTCATCTTAAGGAAGGACTTAACCAAAATTTCATCTGGATGCGTAGGGCAAAGGAGTATAGATAAGTAGTTTGAGCTCTAAAAGAGAAGAGGGTTTGTAAGTTAGGTCCCAGTGACTACAACTTTGAAATTTCTTTAAGATCCATTTGAAAAATTCATATAAAATTTCAAAATCATTCCGTATTATGATCATATTTCTTTTTGGCATCCCATGTGTTAAAGAAAACCAAAGTCAAAAGAAATTGCACCATTTTTATCCTGTATCCCTGTAGTTAAATAACCTAGTTTGGAAAGCCTGGCATTGCCTCATTTCCTGCACACTTGATCTCTGTATTAGTCAAGGTAATTATTGCTAGCTGCTCTAACAAACAATTCCAAAATCTCAGTTTTTCACAGAAGAAAAAGTTTATTTCTTGCTCACTTCACAGCACTGTGTAGGTTGGGAGGCTCTTCTGGGGCAGCCCTCCTTCTGGGGGTGAGTCAGGTGTCCAGGTTCCTTCCACCATGTAGCTCCATCTTGGAATCCTTTACTTTTAACTATGTGGAGAAAGAGGGTGAGATTGAATACAAGACTTTTGAGGAGAATTTTAGAGGCCAGATCTAGGTGGCCCATCCCTGGACTGAATTTTGTCCAGAATTCAGTCACATTGTCGCAGTCTCACTGCGAGGAAGGTTTACAATTGCAGTCTAGCTAAATGTCTAGGGATAAAATATCATTATATTACTACTTCCCCTCTCAAACCAAATAAACCTGTACATTTGGCTTTTTCTAGGCTCTCTTGACTTTGAGGCTCTGCTATCTCTGTAGTGAGACTCACCAGCACAGTTCTGGACACATATATATGTCGACTGACAGTTTCTCACGTTCCCCACTTAATATCTCCATTGGAGGATAAGCATCGAGAACAAATCCACTGCTATCCAAAATATGGAAAGAACTCTGACAACTCAACAGTGAGAAAACAAACAACCCAATTAAAAATTGAGGGCTTCCCTGGTGGCGCAGTGGTTGAGAGTCCGCCTGCCGATGCAGGGGACACGGGGTCGTGCCCCGGGC
>NW_006785089.1:359323-361183 GCF_000442215.2 Lipotes vexillifer
TTCGTTCCCCGGTCTGGGAAGATCCCACATGCTGCAGAGCAGCTGGGCTCGTGAGCCATGGCCGCTGAGCCTGCGCGTCCTAAGCCTTTGCTCTGCAACGGGAGAGGCCACAACAGTGAGAGGCCCCCGTAAAAAAAAAAAAAAAAAAAAAAATTGAGCAAAGATCTGAACAGATACTTCACCAAAGAAGATGTGCAGATGGCAAACAAGCATATGAAAAGATGCTTGAGCATAGTATGTCATTAGGGAGTCACAAATTAAAACAACAGTGGGATACCATTGCGTACCTATGAAAATGGCTAAAAGCCGAAACACTGACAACACCAAATGCTGACAAGGATGTGGAGCAACAGAAACTCTCATTCATTGCTGTGGGCAATGCAAAATTGCACAGCCACTTTGGAAGACAGTTTGCAGCTTTTTTTACAAAGCTAAACATCATACTACCATGCAGTCCTGCAGTCACATTCCTAAGTATTTACATAAATTAGTTGAAAACTCACGTCCATACAAAACCTACACACAAATGTTTATTGCAGCTTTATTCATAATTAACAATTGGAGGCAATGTCTTCCGATAGGTGAATAGATAAGCAAACTGTGGTATATCCATGCAATGGAAGCTTATTCAGCAATAAAAGAAACGAGCTACCAATTCATGAGACAATGTGGAGGAACCTTAATTGCATATTGCTGAGTGAAACAGTCCACGCTGAAAATGCTATATACTGCCTGATTTCAACTGTCTGACATTCTAGAAAAGGAAAAATTACAGAGAGAGTAATAAAGATCAGGGGTTGCCAGGGATTAGGCAGGGGAGAGGTTAGATAGATGGGGTAGAGGACATTTTTAGGGCAGCACATTATCCTGTATGATACTGTCCAGGTGGATATATGCATTTGGCAAAACTCGTAAAACTGTACAACACAAAAAGTGGACCCTAATGTAAACTATGGACTTTAGTTTAATAGTAACATGTCAATGTCAGTTCTTTAATTGTAACAAATGTACTACACTAATACAAGATGTTAATAATAAGAGAAACTAGGCCAGGGAGTGCAGTGGGAAGAGGGAGTATGAGAACTCTGTTTACTTTCTGCTCAATTTTTCTGTGACCCAAAAACTGCTCTAAAAAATAAAGTCTAGTATAGCCAAGATTTTATAATAACTATAAATGGAGTATGACCTTTAAAAATTGTGAATCACTGTATTGTACACCTGTAACTTATATAATTGTATAGCAACTATACTTTAAAAGAAGTCTATTAATTAAAGAAAAAAATATAAAGGTCCACAAATCTGCTACTTTATATGAAACCAAGCAAAGTTATCAGGAATAACTATTGCGTTATATGATCCATCCTACATTATTCCAATAGCATTTTTGTGGTGTTTATCACTGAAGAATTATCTTGAATACGGACAGCCATAGTAATTACGAGACCATTATTAATCTGTGGTGCTATATACAACGCTGGTTTTATCTCTGTGTTACAAAAACATGACAAACATTTTAGCTAATCAACCTATAATTGCAGGATTCCTACTAATGTAGGCAACTGCACATTAAATATCAATTCACAGTCTGAAGTATTCAGGATCTAACAGCAGAAAAAAGCTCCATTTCCAGGCTTTCTTTTCATTGTTTCCAATATTTTTTGACATTTTTATTGGTGGTAGACTATTATCTTGTATCATTAAAGTTGGATGGGACTTATTTTGTGGAATTTTACTTTAGAGAGGATATTTGAAGCAGAATATTCTATACACGTTATGAATATGTTTTGTATTCATGTGTTAGTCTCATTCACACTTGATCTTTAAATCAGACATCCACAACACAGTTTCAGAGCATTCCTC
>NW_006785089.1:361265-398151 GCF_000442215.2 Lipotes vexillifer
TGCAGATACTGGTGATATCTTCTAAAAAAGATAAGACAGCTCGGTGCTCCATAACGACAAGAAAGCAGCAATTAATCGGTCACTTTTATGAGGTCCCTGGAGGATGTGTACTGACTACATGCCGAGGTCTGGCTTTTGTGCCCTCATGTATCTTCAGGACTTAGGATACTGTCATTTGCTGAAGGCGGCACAGAGTGTTAAGAAGGTAGCTCTTGAAGGAAAAGCTTTGAGCTGGAATCCCAAGAAATCCTCTGAACCACTGTAATTGGAAATATAAGTTCATTCAACTTATATTTTCAGTTACAACTTATATTGAGTTCTCAATGGATATTTCCATCTCTGGGAAATTGGTGAAGGCTTACTCAGGGCCATCATTCACCGAGCCCCTCAGGAAGAAAGGTTAGGTTGTAATCCAGCCAGCACTCTTGGCTCATGGGTGTGTCTGCCCAGTGAAGGCGTCCTTTCCTCATTACATAAAATCAGTGCAGGACAGGCTAGTCGCCCTCCTTGTTCATCCCCTGGAGGAGCACATGGGTGATCACTTCTCACAGTTTTCAAGTGGGATCAAGTGGGGATAATTGTACTACCACCTTCAAAGGGCTATTGTGAGGATGGGCTGATTTAACGTATGAGTGTTCAATAAGTATAGTTCATTACTATTGGCACATCCTAGAATTGTCACAAAGATTAAAGAAGCATGTAAACTGCCTTACACTGTGCCTGGCACCTTGTAGGCCCTTAGTGGTGGGGACTTTTACCGCAGATAAATTTTAATTAAATTTATATCTCCCACCTATTTTGTCACAGAACTATGTTTAGAAGAACTATGTTTAATACCAAAGAGATTTGTTGAAATCCACACTATTCTAGATATTTTTATAATAATAATAACTTATCAACAATATATTAATAACTGTTAATAATTACAACTAATAATATGTTATTAGTATATTATTAATAGTTACAATTATTAATAATAGTTATTATTATTATTCATCACTTAATCCTTAAAATTTTTCTTCGAGGCTACTATTGTATACCCACATTCAAATGAGAAAACTGAGAGGGTTTAATACTATGAATCTTAACAAGTAGGAGGAGGAGGAGAAAATAGGAAGAAGAAGGGGTAGAAGAATAAGGAAAAATTTTTTTGTAGTTTTAATTAATTAAGTAATTAAGTAATTTTGGCTGCGTTGGGTCTTCGTTGCTGCACACGGGCTTTCTCTAGTTGCGGCAAGAGGGCGCTGCTCTTCGTTTCGGTGCTCAGGCTTCTCATTGCGGTGGCTTCTCTTGTTGCGGACCACGGGCTCTAGGTGCGCGGGCCCTAGGTGCGCGGGCTTCAGTAGTTGTGGCAGGCGGGCTCAGTCATTGTGTCTTGTGGGCTCTAGAGTGCAGGCTCAGTAGTTGTTGCACATGGGTTTAGTTGCTCCGTGGCATGTGGGATCTTCCCGGACCAGGGATTGAACCCATGTGCCCTGAATTGGCAAGCGGATTATTAACCACTGCGCCACCAGGGAAGTCCCAGAATAAGGAAATTTTGATTTCCTCAAAATGTAAGGATTTCTAACTATTCTCTTATCATAGATTCCCACACCAATCTAACATTATGTTACTGGAGCCATCTTTATTTGGGTCTTAAACAGAATTTTACTTAAGGATAATTGTGTTTGTTTGTAAATGACGGAATAACAATTTTTGCTGTTTTCTCCTCTTCAACGGGCATGATTAGACTTACGGACATACTCAACTCAGGATTCTCTTAATCCATGGCTCATTTGCCTCCATTTTCAATGTCCTTCTGAGTATTTATTTGCATATTTATTTTATTATTATTTTTTAAATATACCCAGGGAACTCTGCCAATTGCTGCAGGAGCTTTGGAGGTATCAGTAAAAGAAAATGATCTAGCACAGTTGCATGGAGCCCAGCCAGTATGTGGAAGGTGCCAACATGAGTGCAGAGCCAAGCTCATCAGCTTGCTTTAGCACTCAGTTTGGAAACAGCCTGCCTAGATAGGCTGATATCTAAGTGGAAAGCAGGCTCAGAGTAAAGTGCAACCTGGAGAGCTAGCGAGAATGTTCTCCTGCAAGCTCATCTTTACATGATAATAACAAAACTTAATTAAAAATCACTGATATTTTCTCTATTTGTTTCCTCGGTAGAAAACTCAAATACCAGACTGTCTGGTTCAAAATTGAACACCTGGCAACCCTAATGATTTGGTTTGCACAGTGATTTATGTTGTTTGGCAGATTCAGAAATGTGGAGACAGCAAGGGTCAGGGTGGAAAGAGCCCAGAAAGATGCAGGAGAAAGCAACCTTTTCTTTCATTTTTATATTTTTAATTGGGTTGAAAAATATTTCACAGGAAAAGGAAATATTTTCTTTCACCTCTTATTCCATTTTATTATAGGCCTGTTCATCTCCTTTTCTTATTGTATTTCTACTTCTTGCCTTAAATGCTAATTTCCATAGTTTTAACTCTGCCCTTTTATAGTCCCTGATCCCTGTTGTATTTGATTTTGGTGTTCCTGACTTAGGGCTGTGTCCTAACTCCAAAATATAGCCCCTATGGTTCATTCACTGGGGTCATTTAAGAGCATGCGATCTGGGACCAGATGACTCGAATTTAATCACAGCCATGCCACTTCTCAGTTGTGTAGAAAAGAAAACCTGTTTTTGCCTTAATTTACTCAGACATAAAATGGGTGATGATAATATCTTTTTTTAAAATTTTGTTTTGAGGATAAATAGGTCCATTTTCATTCTTGTGGGTTCCAGTGCAAGTATACACATGGAGGCCTGCATATTCTATCTAAACATTTCAGAATTATAAGTTACCGTAACAAGCTGTTGAATAAACTGTATTCTGTCCACCTACCTTGACAAAGATACCTTCAAAATCTAGAGGTCCGGTTTAAATTTAGAATTCTCAGGATCCTTAGAGTTCCTTGTTAGAGTATGGTATCTGGGGAGAACTGGCCCTCACCGCTCAGCCTCAACACCTCTTTTCCCAAGCCCAGCTCTTTTTCGCAGTGCAAGGGCCTCCCAGTCCTTGCACCCAAGCTACATCCACAGCTCCATCAAAAGGCAGGCCAGGTACAAGAGGGAGGGTATATATGTATACATATAGCTGATTCACTTCATTGTAAAGCAGAAAGTAACACAACATTGTAAAGCAATTATACTCCAATTAAAAAAAAAGGCAGGCCAGAGCCACTTCTGGGGCCTTGAGGTATACACATTGGGGGTTGGGCTGCCCTTGGAGGGAAGACCTATGGAAGGTATCTAGGAGGGCCCTGGAAGTAGATTCAAAGCTGGTTTCACAGGGAATTCTGGACACCTGAGAACCCAGAGTGTGGTCCTGGGGCTGGATGTGGGCAGGTGGAAGTCAGCCTGCAGGCAGATTGGCCCACTGACCAGGATTTGCTGGGAGCCAAGGGGTCTCAGAGAGACTCATATCCATATGTCAACCTGAAGTATCCAGAGTCACTGTCAGAGCTGCTCACATTTGCTGGATAACTGGTCAATTTTTGGTCGTCTCTCCATCTGGAAGTACACATTTTAAAGGTGTACCTTCAATAGCTACTGTAGAAAACAGTTTGGTGGTCCCTCAAAAAGTTAAACATTGAATTGCTTCATGATCAGTTTCACTCCCAGGTATATCCTCCCCAAAGAATCAAAGGCAGGGACTCCAACAGATGCTTGTACACCGATGTTCACAGCTGCATTATTCACAATAACCAAAAGGTGGAAACAATCCAAATGTCCATCAACAGACGAATGGATAAACAAAGTGTGGCATGTATATACAATGGAATATTCAGCCTCAAATAGGAATGAAATTCTGATACGTGCGAAACATGGATGAACCTTGAAAATATTATGCTAAATGAAATGTCAGACACAAAAGGACAAATATTGTATGATTCCTTGTATATGAGGTACCTCGAAAAGCAAATTCAAAGAGACAGAAAGTAGAATAGATGTTACCAGGGGCTGAGGGAAGAGAAGGATGGGAAGTTATTGGTTAGTGGCTACAGAGTTTCCATTTGGGATGATGAAAATGTTCTGGAAATAGATAGTGGTGATGGTTGTACAAGGATGCGAATGTACTGAATGCCACTGAATTGAGCAGTTAAAAATGGTTAAAATGATACAATTTATATTATGTATATTTTGCCACACTAAAAAATTATGCCTTTACACAAAAACAGGTTTTCTCTCATGCCAAGGATAGGGAATGAAAACTCATCTCTTGCTCTCTGTTCCCCTGATGAGCTTTCAGCCGCTCTGCACTTTCTCATTCTCTTCCCTTCAGTTGGACCAGGTCACATGGTGTGGAGAGAAAAGAACACTGGGAAAAGTGTAATTTTGCAGGGTCCACGGTCCTGCCAACTATTCTTCCTCCTGCCACTTTCCTAGCATATTCTTTGTTCGTTTTATCCGCCTGTGGTGCAGTTATTTGCTCTTTCTCTTCGTACACTTGAGGTAACCTTGGAAATTAGTTCCAGTACATAAGCTGAGATGAGGTGGTCTTCACGTGTAATGGGGATGGCGGTAGTTTGTGCTTCTGATAAAATAACTTGAGATAAGCAAAACACATCCACTGTAACCCTCTGACTTGTGAAATCTGTAGCTCAAGAATCATCATTCATCATTTTTGTCTTCCCAGACACTAATGGAAATTAAAATAAACAAACGTGTCCACCTTAGGAGAAAGGATCCTCTATAGTGACACATTTCACATAAATTGCAATACGAATAAAATCTCCCCCGTGTTTTTAAATGGGTCATCCATTAAGGGTTCAACAGATGCAAGGGAGTATTGCAGTTAAAAGGTGAATAGGCTGTTGTTTTAACCAACATTTCATTAATGAATGAGGGTTCAAATGGCAAATGATAGTCTAACAACATCATTTTATATTTGTGAAGATTAAACAAGACTCATGTTTCCACTGTTTGGAAGTTCACAAACTAAATCTGGCACAAAATGTCCAGGAAGATAAACTCAAGAGGAAAGGAGCCTGTCACAGTGATTGATAGACCTGGTTTTCACCCAGCAGTGTTTGAAAATGTAGATATCCTTAAATAAATGATGCTGCGTGAGCCTTGCCAGCCTAGGGAATTAAGAAGACATTATTACACTTTGCAGAAGCAATAGAGCTCTGCTACCAAACGTGATGGTTCTAATTTTATATACTTTCCGTAAGACCTCACAATGCACATGCTCTGTAAGGGTGTGAGTGGTAGCATCTTTAGTAATGGGGCTCCCGGGGTATTACAAGGCGAGGTGCCTCGTTCAGCGTGCTGGGTTCCTGGAGGTGTAGACGGCCAAATCAGCAGTATCGCTTTCTGGAACACTTCAGGAATCCACCCACACAGCTCTGCTTTTCTCCCTTGGCGCCCTCAGCTTATGTAGGGCTCCGAAGAGGGACTTAACCTACCGCGGATACAGTTGGGGTGATTTAAATGATAAAATACCAAATTTGGAGGTGACATTAGCAAGACATAAACGTATTCTCAAAGGGATGTTAAATTGTGAAACGTATTTTGGTCAGAATCAGCAAGTTACAGCATTTGTTTTGTTTGTCCGTGTATATTTTGAGGTTTAAAAAAAAATGAATACGCACATCCACAGGCACATAGTTAACGGAAACATGATATTTTATAATCTGCTTTTTTCACCCAGCGGAAATTAGTAATACCTTTTGATGTTAACAAGATCTGTTTGTGATCTATTTAGCAGTTGCAAAGAAAGCTCTGCTGTGAATCTGCTTCAATTCACTGTTGGCCATTTAAGCTGGTCCTCGCACTCATATACATAGTGCTGTGGAGACCCATCATGGGAGCCAGATTTCGTCGTATACGCCTAATTGTTTAATTAAAGCAACGTCTTGAAGTAGAATTGCTGGCTTCATGTTTCAATACAATTTTATGTCTTTTGATATGCAGTCACACTCATATCAGCAGGACCCAAGAAGCCCGTTTTCTTGTTCTTGCTACCTCTGAATATTGTCCTTTAAACAAGTAAAATTGGTATCAGTTTGTCAGCAAAAATTGACATCACATGATTATTTTTGTAGTTCAGCTGTTTAGGATGATGCTTAGGCCACAACTATCATATGTAAATGTTTTGATGTGTCTTTTGTTCAGTGTATTGGGGACAGAATCTAAAGGAGAAGACAATAAAGGAAGGGGTTTTCCTCCTTCGGTCACTTTCTCCTTCCTTGATACTACCCTGTGCCTTTATTTTTAACTGTTTTAATTTTAACTTTTTTTGGGAGCTATACTTGATGACAATCTAGGCTGCAAATTTTGGCCTTACCCTGCATTAATCATCTGATCATCTGTTAATTCGTTTACTCATCCATAAAATGGGAGTGTTAATCCCTGTAGCACAAGGTTATCAAGAGTAGTAAATGCGATAATGCATGTAAAGTGCTTAGAATGTTTGTCACCTATCTGGTAATGTTAAGACAAAAGAGATAATCTTGTGTTGCACCACCACCACCACCCCCGTCCCCCGCCAATCATTTACTGATTCTTTGGTGAGATTGGAAATAGAAATGTTAAGACTTCAAACCACATTTATATCTCTGGATAATTTTCACCTCAAACTAGGTTATGAGTATGATTGACATATCTTTCCAACCATTTCAAGAAAAGAATATGTAGCAAAATCTTATTTATAGAACCATAAATGAGTCTTCTGGTTGTAAATGAGGTTTCATTTACAACCTGGGGATAGCTTCCAACTTATTCATCAAGGAATTCTTTCCAAAAGTTCTTTGAGGCTAACGGTGTATTTCTCTTGCATTCTATTTCTGATCTCTGTTATTAATCGTGGCCAAGGAAATTGTAAAATACAGGATAAGCCTATTAGGAGCTCCATGAGTGTGAATGGCCAGAGGCCACTTGTCCATGTCTGTGACTCTACTGTGCCTAAAGTGAAGAGCAAACCCCAGCAGTTCCAGAACATGTTTCATTTGTTATTTACGATCTGTGTTCAATGTAGTGGAACCAACACATAGCTGAAAAGGACAAGCTCAGGCTTAGCCAATCTGGAGACCAGGTGATGGTCCCTGGTTGGCTGCTCTGAAGACACCTTTTGAGGCAGCCTGGGTTGAGGAAGACAAGAGATGTACCGATACTTTCTTGTGTGAGTGAGTCAGGTTTGGCAATGGCCAGGAAACATGCTGATGTGGAGTAGAGCGCCATTCATTACCACCTGTGTGTGGGATTCGATCACACAAATATGCAGTCAAAGAGAGCCAAGTCTTAATTAATTAATTAGGTCAACAAATACTTGAGGACCTAGTCAAGGCAGGCCGCACACTGCCAGAGATCAGAGGACAGAGAGGAGAGTCGGGGGAAAGAACGCGCCGGACGACTGAGCAGAAGCCACCCTAGGGCTTGCTCAGGGTCAGAGGGAGGACGGCGCAGAATGAGGAACTAACTGGAGACAGTGATAATTTCCATCTGGCACCCTGTATCAGGCATACTTCTATGGTCACCTTATTTTCCAAATCTAGGAGTAATTTTTGTTTCAATATGAGAATGACATTATCTGCATCTAGTTGTTGTAAAGTTCTGGATGTCCTCGAAGGTTTTGGAGAGTTAGAGGCCTCAGAGTCTTTGCTAATACTCTTCAGTGGCATTTAGTATCCTAATGTTTACATAGGGGTCTTCTTGGACGTGAAGCATCGTTCGTATATTGGTGGGGGGCAACTCTGTTTGCTGGGAACCATGCCAAGGGGTGGTTCTCTCATTGTTTACGAGTGCCCTGATGCAGCTCTCCACAACAGTACATTTGGCCAGGTCCATTTCTTCCCTCTACTCCCCTAACTTTGTTTACATCATAGTGACAATAGCTTATATCATAGTGGCAATGGTTTAATCTGTTACCCTGTCATCATTCCCCACCCAGTATCCCAGTGTTGTAGCCTTTAGCCAAGGATTTTGAAGGACTGTGTTTCTGCTGGTGGGTTTGCACTGAAGTGGGGTATTCAGGTTACCAATTAGGACAAAGGTAAAGGTGTGTCTATAGGGGGCCCTTATCTCAAGTTACATCCCCCACCATAGGTTGCTGCTTCCTCTACCTTTTCAGGGTGGCAACCCCCCATGTATAATTCTCTGTGGGTTTAAAATAGTGTTTCCCTGACCCCATAAGAGCATTGACCAGCAGGTGTTTTATCTTCTTTCTTGCTGAGCAACCTCTCAGCTATGTTCAGTGTTTTTTGGGCTGAACTGTTCATTGTGGCAATTTGTAATATTTGTAATATATTTAAGTAACACTGGAGTCTGGGCTTTTAACTCTGTCATCCACTTATGAAGTTCGGGTCTTGAGGTGAACTGTGTGTTTATGGCTGTTACTCAGCTCCTTGAGTAAAGACCAAGTCTGCCAAGAATGTTAATGATTGATTGAAGTAGATGAAACGTTTAATTTTTTTACACTTTCGGAATTCATTCTTTGGTGGAGATTTTTGCAATTCATCGAATTTACTGGTATGGCTTGTCGTATGTATTCTTGACACTATTATTGTTTTTTATATTTGAGGTTTGGTGTTGATTCACTTCAGTGAATTTTGTGGTTTTAAAAATTGGAATCTGAGAGTTGGTGATCTCCATTTGAGGAGGAAAAAGCCAAGAAATGGGAGCTTTCTTTAATTCTATTATGCTAGAGCCAGAAAGGACATGAACAAATGTTTGTCAATAACAGAGTTCCCAGTGATTAGAGAGCATCTCTTGGCCAAAACAATTTCCTCAATAATATTATCATCTGCTTAATATTGTGAACAGAATTCCCAGTGCCCACTTTTGGCTACATTTCCAAGGTCAGACAAGCACCTACGTTTAGATTTTTTTTTTGTAAGTATAACACTTCTACATTTTGCACGATTTTCGTTTTCTTTTTTCCTTTTTTTCTTTTTAGATTTGTACCCTTCTTGCCATTGAGTACTTAATTTCCTTATCACTGCTTCTTTGAGTTTTAATATCAAAACGTTACATTTCATTGTTAAATACCACACAATGTTATAATTTAACATGGAGATCTTTTAGTCCCATAGACTGAAACAGTCCTTAGAAGATAGAAAAACATGTGGTACAGAGCCACATCACGCATGCTTATCAGGATTCCAGAATGCTGGAGAGCTTGAAGCAATTCAGGGACAAGAGGGTTAGTGGGAGGATTTCAGAAAAGTTTGGAGACCCAAACCATGAGTAATAAACACGTGGTTCCTGGTCTTAGTCTCCACTGGTGAGAGAAAAATAAAAAAAATAAGGACGTGTTCTGCTTCCTTGGGGTATAAATTACTCCATGACAAATAGAAAGTGAAATTCTTTAGGTTATTTTCATAACCGATCTTCCAGAGAATTTGCTGACTGTTGAAAAAGAAGGAACATACAGAAGAAATGTATAAATTCCAACAGTTTCTAAAGTACCCAACAAAAGCAGGAAAATGACTAACCTCATTCTGTAAAAAGTAAAACTGAATTTGTTTGAAAGAATCAGTTATACAAAGATAATAGTATTTTCTCATTGATGGACTGCTGATTCATTTCCAATATGCCCCCACCTGACCATCTATAGCATCATCTGACAATGGAATGGGACCTTAGTGTTCAGCTAGGGCCTGACCCCTGACCAGAGTGTTCAGCTAGGGCCTGACCCCATTTTATGACCAGAGTACTGGGGCCAAGCAGGGAAGAGGCATCTCATTCTAGGTCCCACAGTGAATCACGGCCCCTCCGGAGCCAGAGTCTGAATCATCTAGTGTAGTCATCTTTCACCCACAAACCTCTGCCACAGCATTGTGGATGAACCAGGAGGATCCCTGTCTCAGCACCTGAAATCAGTAGAAGCTCAGCAAGGCAATAGTTATATAGAAGAGAAGCAGGAGGTCCTAGCGATCAACTCTGCTTACATCCCTCCAACAGAATGGTACAACTGGTTGACAGGAAGCACAGTTTATGCCTTGAAAATTTTAAACCAGAACTTTCTGAAGGGACTTAGGAAATAGAGATGAGTGGTGACTGCTTTATTTTTCTACAGTACCATTTCTCTTGGGGTTCTGATTCTGTGGATGTGGCACAATAATTTAAACTCAGTTGTCTGGGCATTTCTTTTCCCATTCCTGGGCTCTATCACATTCCTGGAAGCTGGTGTTGAGTCAGGGGATGGGTAGAGGGAGGAACTGGCCTGTTCTTTGGTCCTAAGTCAACCTTGTTGTGTTTCTCATTCCACTCTGCACGGCCCCTCAGGTCTAGCAAATCTCTCTGCTGCTTTGTTGCCTTGTTTAGGGCCCAGCAAGCCTCTAGGACTCCATCTGCCCAGGATCAGGGTGTGGATTGAGTTTGGCCCACAGACATGTTTTACTGAGCCCACAAAGTTTTAAGAATTGCAAGTTTGACTTGGTTAATCTAGTTTTCTGGCATCTCTTGAAAAATTAGAAATGCATTGACTCAGCGTCTGCATTCTTGCACACATCTCCCCGTGCAGTTGGCTGGTGCTGTCCCTCATTGGACAGGACATGGGCTCTCCAGCTCTGCAATATACCCTCCCTGGTGTATTGCACTCAGGCCCCTCCATCCACTTGAGTTTCCTCACCTTGTCTCAAGGCTGCACACTCACATTCTCTTTCTGGGGCTTGTCTCTTCCTGAGTAGCTCCTTTTGGAAGACTGGCTCAGGCCTCTCTACTCCTGGGTCTATAAATCTTCCTTCACTTATCACCTCTTTTTTCTGCTTTTTCCACCAGCCAAAAAAAGTTTTGTGGTACGGGGATGGTGGAAGGGAGCTCTGTTTCCTCCACTCTGCTTCTCTGGAACACTTTGTCTGTATGCCTGATTCTGGCCAAGGCATTTTGACTATGCTCTAAGCCTTAGTGCCCCAGGACTGTATGGTTTTCACAATCCCATAATCCCATAATCAAGATTATCCCTGTTTTCTGTACTAACAGGCACTTGTCCTGAGTCAGTGAGGACATCTCTGCTAGGTGTCTTCCATTTGCCCCCGAAGCCACACTTCACCTCCTTCCTGTTCTCTCTGCCCATGGAGATGATCTCTATGGACCATCTCAATGGGCTTCCCTTCCTTCCTCCTTCCTATATTGGGTTTAGCCATTGGGTAGCGCCACCGGGAAGTCTGAGAAAGGGAGGGGAATAAAGGGGAGGTGTTATTGTTTGTTCCTGTCCCCACATCTGGTAACTGCTCCTTCTCTTTGTGCTTTCTGGCTTGTGGATAGTGTCAGTGACATGCCTCCTAGCCCACGGGGATGGCACTAGCCTCAGTTCTTGCTAAACCCTTCCCACACCTTCGTAAATTGTCTCTCTACCAACCGCTTTCAAATGACTCAATTTGAAAGTGCCATCTGTTTCCTGTTGGAACTCTAACGGGTATAACATCCCATGCAATTGTTTATCCATAGGCATAGTCAATAATATTTATGCATACTTTAAGTTTCATCTGAAAATAAATCAGTGTTAAAATGCAGCATCTGAACCATGAAGCAATGTAAGAATTTTCTACAAAACAGAGTCATTTATGGCTCAGAACAGTCCACAGTAACTGACTTGAAGCTTTTAGACTCCTCCATCACAATCTTTGAACACACGAGGAATCCCTCAGTGCACCCGTTTCTAAGAGAACCTAATAATATTTAAGCTGACATAGAACAGAGAAGCAAATAGGGGTTATTTAAAGTTTCCAACAACTGAGGAAGTTCTATCAGTAACAAGTTTATCGTGGCCTTCACCATGCCCTGGGTGCATGCTAGCAGGTGACTGAAGACCTTAGAGCACACAGCTCTGCCCCGTTCAATTTTTAATGTTCTTCTAACAAAGTCTGAGGTTAGGGTCTCAGCCTGGGAATCCCAAGCACCTCATAAAACAGGGCACCTTCCCACCTCTGTAAGAGTGCCCTGACCTTGTCTGTCCTTTTCTCCCCTTAAGTTCACTCAGCTGTGACAATGGGAAGTGTCATCCATGCTAGAGGCCTTTGTAGAAAATGAGAAGTGAAGGGTCTGCTGGCACATACTGGATACCTACGGCACAAAGGGTATTTACAGACATGTCTACGTGCTGCTCAGAACACATTAGGCCCAGCATGTCAGATGAAGCTATTGTGAAACCTGGCTTTCTTCCTTGGTTTGCTTCTTAAATAAATTCCCCAATCATGCTCTGATTGATACTTTCATGAATCACGTTTGTGCGGGTGTTCATACACATAGAATATGTGGCTGTATCCAAGCACAGAAAGATCACCATGACCCACAGATTCGTTTTTTTACAAAACTGCTTCAAACCAGTTGGTTCATTCTGATGTTCACCTGGTTGATTTCTCTCCAGACCAGTGTTTTGTTTTTCTTTTTTTTTCTTGCTGATAACGCAGCACAATTTTGGAGTGTCTACCAAAATAGCTGTGAAAAATGATCTTGTTAGAACTGAAGGAACTTCATTATCTTGAAGTGCCTTTTGGAAAAATATTCTAAAACATGAAAACTGGCCATCAGAACAGGAGAGCAAAATTTCTGAGAGTTCTGTGCTCCTGTCTGTTCTGTGGCGTCTCTTCTTTCATTAGCTCTGCCCCTCATCATCCAAATGTGTGTGTAGCAGCACATTTTTTAAAAACTTTTATCTCTCCCCCCAAGTTTATTGAAATATTATTGACATATAACATTGAATTTGATACATATGTATATAGTGAAATGATCACCACAGTATTTTTATAATTGTTGTATACTATTGATGAATTGATTCTTTTATATAATGACCATGTTTGTCTCTTGTTACCATTTTTGGCTTGAAGTCTGTTTTGTCTGAAATAACTATAGTTACCCCGTAGCAGCACATTTGATGAGTCAAGCCCTTCCCTGTCTTTGCTGTCCTGTCCTCAGTGCCCTTTCTTCTGGAAATTATCTTTACTCTCAAGACTTCAACTGCTCACTTAAATGAATCATACATTTAAACACCTTCCCCTTTATCTCTTCTGTTTCATATGGTTTTAATCTCTCAGGCCTTCTCAGACTCCCAGAATGAGGTCAGATAATGCTACGTAAAACAGAGATTAAAAATGCCAATACAAAAAATTCAAATGAGATGATTTGTAGTGAAAGACAACCTATTTATGAGTAATTTAAAAACCTATCTCTGAACCTTCCCCCATGGATGACTTCTAAAGCTGTAATTCTGACCTCATGCTCTCTCTTTGAGCACAAGTTCTATAAAAAGAACGGTCTCAAAAAACCATTCCAGGCCCTTCACCATCTCAGATTCAGTATGACCAAGATCAAGCTTGAGACTTACTCCAACCAGCAGGGAAAAACAAAAACCCTTTAGATTGTCTATTTCTGTCTGTGATATGCTGAGTCCCAGTAAACAAGTGTTATGTCTGTGTGTGCACACACGCACACATGTTCATATCTGTGGGGAAGGGAATTAGTCCGTTTTGTATTAATCTTTGCACTTCTCTCTCTGTCCACATCCACTGTTTCCAAATCCTGGATTCTTCCTTTGAAATGACTCTTAATGTCATGCTTCTCCCATCCAGTGTTTTTTGTTTGTTTTTTTGTTTTTTTGTTTGCTTGTTATCCCAGGCCACAGTCCACTCACTCATAACATACACCAAGCTGGTCTACCTGTCTCCTTTCCCAACCTGGATTGTACCATAAATTACTCAATTTCAGGTCTTATATCTCATAACTTTCTCATCTTGCCATATGCTTCCTTTCTGAAAACGATTTTATTAATCTCAGGTTTTGGTCCTGCTATTCGTAAAATTTTGTCAACTATACTTTTCTTACATCTGACTAACAGCCGCTCTGCCATTCCTAAAGAACATCTTTCTGTGTGTCTCTTTGATAACTCACTGCTTTCATTGTTGCCCTTGGCTGAAAAGCATATTGTTTATCAGTGTGTTTTATTCACGATTATCTGGCAGCCCAAGCATGATATTTAATGTAATTGATGTCTCCTATTTACTAATGGATGTTACATCATCATTATTCAGAAAATTTGCTACTGAAATTGACATCTGATTAAGGATATGTGATTGAGGTTAAGAGCCTGTGAATGTTTGGAGATATTTGTTTATAGTATGTACTGTGCGGTGTGGTAAGCTATCTACAGGCTGCAGCTGGCTTTCTCTTCGGTTAATATTCTGTGCTTGATGTGGCTAAGTGGCCACTGAGATGCTCAACGTCAGTGTTTCTTCCCACTGACTGAAGGACAAAGCTTACTGGCTACAATAATCTGATGAAATGTGAGTAAGAAAGAAAAACAAACAGCTGGACAGGACACTTTCATAGAGTTATATAAGGTAAATGAGTATGATACACACACACACACACACACACATTCTCTAAATATTTTAACTCATTTGTAACAGGGTAGTTTTAAATGAAAGTGTTATTCTAAATATGAGTCACTCAGAGATTCATGTAGTTATATTGATTTATGATGAGAGACCTGGAGTTAGAGACATGGGGCTATCAGTCATTTGGTTTACCGTTTATTCTCTCCCTCAACCCCCGTCTCCAATTTTGGGTGCTATATGGAAATTTACTGGAGCTCTTCTGATTGGATAAAGTAGATGACCAGTTTTGGCCAATGAATTGTGAGTAAAAGTTGCCAAGGCTTTCATGGCAATGCAAGATGCGTCCTTGGCTGTGATGACCAGCAGTGATCTAGACACTGGCTGCTGTATCAGACTGGTGTGATTCTGGCTTTACATTTCCCTTACGTACATTGATGAATCCTTTCTTTTTTTTTTTTTTTTTTTTTTTTAGTTATCTGAAAAATAATAGTGTATCATCTAAGTGCCTACCTCATAGGGTTATTATAAAGACCAGATTAGAAAATAATGTATTTGAAAATGATATATAAACAAAGTGATACACATACATATAAGATATTATTTTTAAATGGTATTCACTTTGGGAACTTAAAACTGTTCTTGATTTTAAAGGTAATTTATGCTGGTGGTAAACCTACACAGGAAAGAAGGGTGAACGGGTTAGCAAAAATCTTTCAGCCTAACACTTCCCCATCACCCACATTCCCAGTCCCAGAGGTATCTACTGTTAAAAGTTCCTTGTGAATAAGCAGAAAAGCATATTTTTATGCATAATGTTTTTCAACTTTTTTTTGTCACTTACTATATTTTGAACATGCTCCTCATTTTTCTTTTTAATGGTTTCATAATACTCTGCTGGCTAAATGAACCATGCTTTATATAATTTGTGAATCAAGATTTTGTTTCCTTTAAAAGAAATGAATACCCCTTACCACTTAACACAATTTCAACTATCTTTTAAAAATGTACAGAAGAAAGAGAATATTACAGGGACTGATATCATAGCATATGATGCTGTCTTTATGGAGCAAAGTAAAAGTGAAATAATAGTAATATTTATGACCTGGGATGGCAAACACTAGTGCCTATAGAGACCAGGGAGATAAATTAATAAAATCAGAGATGTGGGTTCAGGAAAGACATTAGGAGGAGGGAGAAGGAGAGAAAAGAGAAGAGACAGTTGTTGCCACCAGGAAAGCACATGCCTTTCTAAAGGCATCAACTGAGCTGAACTGAAATCCACTGTTCTCACCACCAATTCCATCCCAGCGCGGGCAAATATGATTTTTCAAGAGAATCAAGAAGCCACGATACTTATATGTGTGCTTTTGATTTTTTAAAGCTAGAAACAAAATCAGAAACTTTATTTTTAATGCACAAGCCGAATTAAATTTGTTGGGGAGCAACTGGATATAGTCAAGGGATAGTTGGTCACCTCTTGAGATAAAGAATATAATAGATGCACAGAGTTTGAACATACCTTACAGAACATAACTATATGATATGACCTTTTCTATATGATAGAAAGTATGTTTCTTAAACCCACACAACCAACCAACCACAGAAATCCTTAAAGAATACTCTTAGTGTAGTTTTATTTCTACCTCTGCCCTGTGCTCTAGAGCACTGAGAATCATATGAAAGGAGCTTTTAATGCCTCTCTTTGACCTGCCATTTACCCCTGCTCCCAAATCAGGATCAAAATGCATATTAACTTGGAGGCAACTTGACTTCTGTCTGGTGCTGACTAAAAAGCACCCTTAATATAGCATAGCACATTGGTTTAAAAGCAAATGTTTTATTAAAGTATTTTGAATATCACACAATTTGTTTCTGTATTTTTCTCTTAATTGATTAGTAGTTCAATGTCAATTTTGATCAATTCAGTCATTGCACACTTTGAAAAACAGTGAGTTGATGGCTCTGCAGAGTGTTTTGAAGCCTCGGTTGCTTAGCCTTCAAAACTAAATCATATATTTAATTATATATCTAATCATGTATCTCAGAGGAAGGGGAGGCATTTGAAGGTGAAACCAAATTCATCCATCTTGTAAGGTGGAATGCATACTTATTTATAAATTATAATAAAGACAACTCTTTATTGACTCAAAGTGTGGTCAAGATTTGGAAGTTATTCTTTTATGAGGTGATTCCATTATGGAATGTAAAATTATGGTTGAACAAAGTTTTTGTTCCATTTGGTTCAGATGCTGAGAAAACTCTTCACTTTTTGATACGTCTGAAAATCTCCTTCCCAGGCTTGGTCATTTTTAGAAGTTTAATAATAATTGAAACCTGATTTTAAAAACCTGCCAAGAGGACCCACATTTCTGTCTGATTTAACTAATGTTACTATTAGATTTAATCTGTTTAGTTGGGGAAAAATTAGTTTGTGACTGCAAATGGCTGTCTGCATTAATTATGTCCAAGTGAACAGAGTAATTTTTAGAACTTTGGTATCAGTTATTCTTTGCTTGGTTTTATTTTTCGCCATCTGTTTCAGAACCAAAAGGATGATATGTTTATGTATATATATGTGTATATATACGCGCGCGCGTGCACACACACACACACACACACACACAAACACATGCTTACTGTTTGGTTTGTTTTGGAATCAATCAAGGAATAACTCAGTAAAAGCTAAATATGGTTATAGGACAGAATTTAAATATTTTAAATACTTAAAATGTAAATGCTGAAAGAGATTTTGAAGTGGAACATGCAACTGATGCAACAGCAAAGTGGGGTATATATATGTGTGTGTGTGTGTGTGTGTGTGTGTGTGTGTGTGTTGTGTGTGTATAAAATTGAAATGCATAATCATCACAAAGAAGAGAAATAATAATATAACTCTCAAATATCAAGAGAAACAGGTAAGGCTAAGATGGGGATGGTAAAAATGAGTTTTCTTTTTTTCTTTCTTTTTTTAATGGGAGACAAGATAAGCAAGAATTAGAAAACTAAGTTCATCATAGAGGGTTATGTGGTTACTTGAAGAACCTCAAACAGGAACCATTGAAGGTGGTTGCCTCTGGGGAAGGAAATGGAATAGATAACAGGGTGTCTGAGTAGGAGACTTCTGTGTTTCACCTTATACCCTAACATACCTTTTATTTTTTTAACGTGTGTTTGCGCCAGCATGATACAGTACTATCAATAATAATAAATTACAAACCCATAACCAAGATTTAAAAATAATGCAATCTAGTTGTATTGACATAAATTTCCCCCACATAATAAGGTGTATGTGCATGTAGTGTGTCAATCTGATTCTGTCCATTTTATTTCAGGGATATGGATTACTTTCTGCATACTTTTAGATAATAATGACAGGAAAAGCAAGTGTACAGTAAACATTTTTCTTTGGTTATAAAGTTCTGAATCCCATCACTAGATGAGATGTTCCCCTCTCTGTGGTCATCAGAACAATTTAGAAATCAGGCACATTCTGGCTTATTTGGCTTATTATGGTCTAATGAGCTGGCTGGGCTGCACCTCAAGGGTTGGCCAGTTTCTCAGAGGCCATGTGTGACCTTCTACTCAGGAAGCCTCTCCCACAGGTAACTACTAATCCTTTCCCATCGTGAAACCAACCATATTCCAGTATATATGTTTGCATACATTATGCTGTGGGACATTCAGCTAGGCCATGACATTCCATAGTGAGGGCAAGTTTACTTAGAAATTAGAGAGTAGGTGTCTGGGTGTGACCAAGACAGCTGTATGTCCATTAACTACCATTCCCTGCTCATCTTATCAATTCCCCTCTCTTCCTATGGTCTTGCAACCTAAAAGCTGATGAACAGCAGGACTCGTGGGACAGAATATGGACAAAATAAGAATCAGAATGCTCTTTTTTTTTTCTTTTTGTTTGGTCTCTCACTGCCCCTAAAGTTTTCTTCAGTGTGATTGTTCTTCCCCTGCCCTTAGATGAAAACTTGGTTTCTCGCACGACTTTTCTGCTGACTCTTAGATAATAAAATATCCTAGCAACACTCAACAGGATAATCACAGTGCCAATTCAGAATTTACAATATCAAGTCATGTATCTCAAAACCCCAAATTGGGTTTAAAGTTTACTCTTCTTTCTTTCACTCCATCTGGGGGCTGCTACGGTTGAAGAAGGGCACAGTCTTTCTATTTTCTTTTTATGCCTATCATTCCCTCTCCTGCAGTAGCTTGAAAACTGAAATTTGTAATTTTACCCGAGGGAGGAAGGAAGGTTTTGGGGGTTAAGGAGTGTAGAAAAGTTTTTCCCTGACAGCTGGCTTTAGCCTTTTAGGGTTTCTTCAGAGACCCCACAACTGTCGATCTGTCCCTCAAAGTTCTTTTGACCTGGGTGGTTGTATTCTATTTTAATAGGCATTTATTTCGTTGTGAATAGGACTACCAGATAAAATATAGGACTCCCAATTAAATTTGAATATCAGATAAATAATGAAAACGTTTTTAGCATAAGTATACCCCAAACATTATACGAGACACACTTAAACTAAAATAAATTATACATTTTTAGCTGAAATTCAAATTTAACTGGGCATCCTGTATTTCTGTTTGCTAACTATGGCAACTCTAAGGTCGAAGGGTGTTTTTAAGGTTGTCTGCTCTTTTGGGCCAACCAAATCTGTATATTTTATCATGCTATGTTCTAGTACCAGGGTAATATTTTTTGTCCATGTCAAACACCTTGTCACAAATATAACCTCCCAAAAGGCCTTCATGGGCCAACTGGATATAGACTGTAAATTTATTTTATTTTATTTTTTTTTATGTAACTATCTGTCCGCAAACACGACTCAAACATTAAACATTTACTACATTAAAAAAAAAAAAGATTGTACTAGTACCTGCATGTGATAAAGTTTTTTAAGCCAACTAGAGCATAAACTCATAACAAGCAGTGGATGTAAAGAAATAACCTTTTCTGCATCTCAGTCAGTATCTAGAAACACAATTTTTAGATAGTAGATGATCTATGAACATTTGGTGAGTGACTCATGTGGTTATCTGTGGTCCCATTATCTAATGATTTTCCCAAATTTAAATTCTAATATTGCTAACCTGTCACCACTGTATGTCTACAATATTAGAATTGCAAACGCAATAAAAGGAAACCTGAAAGTACATCATGATTAACTGGATTCCAGCAATTAATGTATTTTGAGGTGGGCTATCAATATTTAATAACAGTGATTATTAGAGCAAACCATTGTTTCCATTGCAAAGGTAGTAGAATTTTGTTTTTGGGGGGACCTTTAAAGAGGCAGCTGTACCTTGGAATGGAATAGTTTATCCCCTCTTTCTATTCTTATCGGGCTCATTCTGAGCAAAGTCCGTTCCAATCAGTTTGACTCATTATTCCTTACAAGACTGAATGCTGAGTATTTTTACTTAACAGATAGGAGCTTCATGTGACTTCTCAAGGTCACACAGAAAATTTGTAACAGAACAGAATGTCTTAAGAGAAACACTTTTAAAGCTCTTTGCCTCTAGCCCCACTTTCTTGGCTGGCCAATTTCACGTAGCCAAGAAGGAAAAATGAATGTTAGCTAAGTCATTTATTTTCAATGAATTAAAATAAAGGCTCCCTAAAGCCTGTGGTGTGTGGCTCTAAGTTAGAAAAAGAAGATAAACTAGAAATATTAAAACTCCTTCCCATCTGTTATAGACTAGAGGCAAATATAAATATGACTGCTCCCATCTCCCCCAGCAAGAGTGCAAAATATTCTAGTAAAAATATGTTTAGAAAAAGATGAATCCATGCATATCCAAAATGCCTTGTGATATTCATTTTACATCCTTGTGAAGGAAGTAGCTAGCGTTGCTCTCCTTAACCAATTACAGGAAACCTGAGTACTGTGTGTAACGTGGTTAAGCTGGAACTACCTTTCCCAGAATCCCCTTCCCTGGACGATTCTGATTGTCTAAAAGAGGAATTTAGATGGTAGAAGTGATGCAGCGGCTATTGCTCTCTGAACGTTGTCATTGTCAGATGTGGTGACAGTCACAGAGACGTCGCCAAGGCCTTGCCTGTCCTCGCTCTCATCTCCTCTGTATCTTGCTCGTCTTTCTACCCGCTTCCCCTGCTGACCAAGCATGGCCTGAGGCCCACCTCCAGAGGCCTGAGCGCAGGCCCACAGAGGCAGCAGCCAGGCTGGAGTGAGCTTCCCTGTCCACCAGGCTTCCTGTTCAGCCCTCTTCCGGTGGTGGGCCTGCCTGGCATCTCAGACTGTGTGGTGACTTCCCTGATTTCCCCCCCACCACCCACCCCCAACCCCGGTGCCTTCATTTCTCCAGCTTCTTCCCCAACTATAGAAGGTCTGATAGCGATAACCCATCCCTTATCCCAGAGCTTCATGTGCTAAAGGTCAGAGCGTTCCCGAAGCCCAGCTCAGCTGACATCCAAGCTCCCTTTTAGAACCAGCCCACCTTCAAAGTGGCTCACTGCCTGATGCAAGAACCCACGTGCCCTTGCTGCAGGTAAACTTGAGAAGTTGATGTGTTTACCTTGCAACAGAACGACCAGGTATACAGGAGCAGTGTGCCTGTGAGTACTGGGAACTTCTTGGGAACCAGAATCTCATCTGAGAGGGAAGTTCGTACACAATAAAGCCAGCTGGCAAAGCTTGGCCTCATTAAAATACAGTGATTTTAGCTTGTGTGGGGCTGTAGCTGCTAAAATTGAGTAGCAAGCACCCTGTATGGGTGAAAGCTCAGAGAATTTGACCCAATAAAAGTCAAAATGGTATGAAATCGCTGGTGGAGGTGGGGCAGAATGTCTTTACAGCGTGTAGTTTAAAAGGCCCTGATGCTTGCGATGCCGTAGACTTGAGTATCTGGATTATTTCCTTCTTTGGGCCGCTAGAATCAACTATGAAGACAGCCCCTGTTTCTCAACGTTCAGGATGCTGTCAGCGCCCTGCCCACGCCCTTGGCACTCACCTGGAAAATCTGCTTCCGAGAATAGCTGTGACTCTGCCTGAGGGCTTCTATTCGGCAATGGGAGCCTATTGCCCACACACCAGCAAGACCCAAGTGCTGGAGAGTAAACGCTCAGGAGATGACCAGGAGTCCTTGCCCCTCTACTGGGATAGCTCTGACATGTGTATCCTCCACTGTCCCGAGAGCTCCCCAGTGGGACTGCACTGGAGTTGCCCACGGTGGCCCCTGTGCTTGGTGACACACCCTGTACTGGCTGCTTCCCCTCCCCTGTCTCACTCCCTCACTCCCCTCCTGGTGTTTCCTGGTATCACCCTCCAAATAGATCAGTCGCATGTGCATCCTTATCTCAAAGTCTGCTTCTTAGGAGTGAAAAATAAGGCCTTTTCCATGGCTCTTAGCCTGGTACAGCTCTTTCTGCCTATTTGGTTTTGTTGAGGATTTGTTTATAAAATGCATATTGAGTCAAAAGAGAAGGGTAAGTGGCTTTGCAGGTAAAGCAAGGGTATCTAGTTATAGCATACACTAGGATAGTAAATTAGAAGTCTCCACGGAAGCCTTAACATGAATTTCAGGTCCCAGAGAGTTTTATGAGACCCAGAGGAAGGTTGGAGGAGCCAACCTGTCATTCTGAACCCTGTGAGAGGGGCTTCAGTGGGACTCCTTGAGGAGCTTGGCATGTGCTCCTGCAGGAGGGAGATGCAGCGGACAGGTGACTGCCTCCTATTGGTCAAGGACAGGTACTGCGGTCTTGGGTTTTTGCCCAGCATCCCATGGGTAACTTGATAGCATACCTTGTATTGGCTGACAAAGAATGTGAGAACATTCACGGTGGAATAAATGTTGGCCTTTTGCATGAGAGAGAAGCTGTGCATGTGTCCTCTTAGATTCCCCAAAATAGGAGCACTTAAAAGGGTGCATGACCTCAGCAGAAAGAAACTAGAGCCAATAGTTGGATTTCTAGGTGTTGAGAAGTAGGATTACTGAACTTAGCAAATACAAATAAAGAATACCCAGTTAAATTAACATTTTATCTAAACAACAACTATCTTTGTTTAGTGTAAGTATACATCACACACTATTTAGGATACACTTATGCAAAAAAAAAGTTATTCATTGTTTAGCTGAAATTCCAATTTAACTGGGCATCTGGTGTTTTATCTGGCAAGCCTCCTTCCACCCTATTCCCCCAGTTCCTAACAGGACTAGAAGTAAAGTAATTGTGAAAATCAAGTACTTGGTGTGATACTGGTAAAACAATTCTTGGAGGAGAAGGCGAAGGATTTGTTACGCTCCCACCCTGAGCTAAAAAGATAATGAAAACTTAATGTGTAACCTTGTTAATTAGTTTTTCCTTTCAATTAACGAATCCATTCAGTACATATTGATTGAGTGCTTACTGTGTGTCAAGCACCATTCTCAGTACTGGGCGGGCAGCAGTGAACCCCGCAGACCAAGTTCTTGACCTCACAGAGCTTTGATTCTAGTGATGTACGTACTTGGCAAACAAAATAGAACTTGGGGCTAAGGGGGCTCATGAGTCTTTGAAGCAGCTGATTCCTGCCTCAGGTCTCACAGGCCTCGCCTTCCTGCCCTGTAATATCTAATGCTCCCCTGGGACACTGTCAGGAGGAAAATCTTGAGTATCACCTTCAACTCACCAAGGTCTGTTTACAGATGGTATTAGAGTGAGGAGTCCTTGGCTAGAGCTGGTGATAAAGATTTTTCATATCATACTCCATTTCCAAAGGGAGTTGAAGCAGCGTGCCTCCTGCAGTTTTATCTGTTTCATTTGTACATTCATTTGCTTCATTCAGTCAAAAAGGAGAGATGAATAAGGCATGATGGTTGGTGGTCACCCACAGCTAGTAGGGCCACAGCTGTGGATGTGGTGGAGTAAAGGAAGTACAAGGTCCTCAATGTAAGAAGCCATTAGTTCTGAGAACTTCAAATTGTAATATCATCAAATATGGTGCTGTTAAAAATAAATAAATATATAAATAAATAAGGAGAAATAGGAAATACCTCACTTCCCTCTTATAGAGTTTAATTACAGTTTTGTTTCCTCCTTACTTCCCTAAACCTTTCTTCCACCCTCTGTGAGACACACAAGATGAAAATACGGATAGTGAACTGCAACTGTATGCAGACAGAACATATAATAAAGAGTGCTGCCCATCAAGAAAGAATATATTGGGTTTAATACGACAAGTTGGGGAAGTCAGGTCTCCACTGTGGCTGACTGTATATTTTTCACTTGACTCTCATATTTTAAGTGAAGGACCTTTGAGGAGAGTATTATATTTTCAGTGTTTCATTCTAAAAGAAATGTATTAGGGAAGTTTGTATACACATTCAAAGAAATCTACATCACAAAGTAGATGCCTGCTTTAATCTGAGGAATGCATATGAGTGTGTGTGTGTG
This sequence comes from Lipotes vexillifer, assembly GCF_000442215.2. NCBI lineage: Eukaryota > Metazoa > Chordata > Mammalia > Artiodactyla > Lipotidae > Lipotes > Lipotes vexillifer. The sequence goes on from NW_006785089.1 coordinate 384,987, forward strand.
TGTGTGTGTGTGTGTGTGTGTGTGTGTGTGTGTGTCTAGCTGTCCCTCAGTGTTGATCTCACACAAAATGCTACCTGAACAGGATGACAATTTGATGTTTTCTTTCTTATGCTAACGATTCACCTTTGCTCTGCCCCTCACCCCCATCAGTGATAATATTCATTTAGTCCTGAAGGGAAAATAAATTAAGTGCTGTATTGTATACAGAGTAGGAGAAATCAAATCTGTCTCTAACTGGTTGAAGCTGCATCATAATCTATGATCCATAACCATGATTCCATTTCTAAAATTTTACTGCTAGAAATAATGTTAGTAGTCCCCAAATGGTCATTATATTTAAAATTTCATTTTGCTTATAGGTGAGGAAACTGAGACTCATAGATTGCTAAAACTCTTTATCTAAGTTTGCTGGTTAGTAACAATCTTCCAGGCCAGTGTTTGAGTCACTAGGACCTGCTGCCTCTTTTTTAGAGAATGGGTGTGCCTATTATCAGCAGCCTAACTGGGAACGCACAGGAGGGGGGACCCATCAGAGCTGACACCCTGGTACCTTCTTCAAAGTAGGAGGTGAGACAGTGACCTACTCCTCTAGTCCTCTCCAGAAGGATGGGTGCTGATAATATTTGGATGTGATTTTGGAGGCAAAGCAAGGAACTATGGGACCACCCCAGAACTGTCATGTCCATAGGAACCTTGATGATTTGCTCAAATGCAAATTATTTTCTATAATTCATAATCACTGAGTCTATTGACTAGGAATTTTAATGAGGTACATAAGCCCTGCAAGTCAGGATCTAAGTCTACTGTGTTTGCTTTTCAAACCTTTTCCATTGAAGTTCTTATAATGCAGTCTTCCAGTAAATTCTAATTGGGTTTCATTCTGTTGTTGACTATGCTGATCACTCAGTTAAGTCACTTCCCATTTTTCACTGGCACTGGCAACAGCCATTTCCTAAGCTTTTCACTGTTTGCTGGTTTTGAATAATAGTCATTCCATACACACCACCTCACTCTCCCCCACACCTCAGACAAATGCAAAACTCCATTTAAAGATATGCAGATGAGTTCTTTTCTTATCAAGGCTGCTGTTTCCACAAGATGCGAAGACTTGTGGATTCCAACACATTCCGCAAAACAGCACACGTGGCCTTAGTGTCACATGCACTTATTTCTAAGTTTTATAATTATTCAAGAGAGTTGTTGTGGCATAACTACTCTGAATTAAGCCTGAGTGATGCTGGCATGTCAGAACAAGTGTGAGGACAGACTTTAACAGCCAAATAGCACATCCAGTCTTAAATTGCATAAAACGAACTGTGCACTATATGAAATGCCATGCGTGCTACTTTATACTGTAGTTCAAAGTTGATGGTAAATGGAAATTAAAAAAATAAAAAAGATTGCTCTATTTTTCTCAGTATTTCTGTGCATGATGACAAGTCTTAAAAATATCTTGGAGGGTTGTTATTTGAGTTTAGGTGGAATCATACAATTCAGATTGTCTCAGCATGACTGGACCACCTATTCATATTTCATAATGTGAAAAGAACGCAAAATCTGCATTCATTCCTTTGGCAGCCAGCGAGGGGGTATGATTGCACTATTTTCTCAGTTGAGAAGTATCATTACTTTTGTCTTTATTTAATTACATGAGGGTGATTTTCTTGTGTGGTATTATTTTAGGGAAATTAATATATGATTTTATTTTCTCTCATTTAAGCTCGTAACATATGGCTATATGCCCAACAAGTATTCCATACATAAAAGTTGCTAAAAATCTGCTTTTAAATGAATTTTATTTGATAGTAGTATTATATTATAAAATAAGAGATATATTCCAGAGGAAAAAAGTTTTAAGTAATACATATGTATTAGTCAGCCATTGCTGCATAATAAGCCATCACAAAAATTTTATTGGTATAAAACAATAAGCACTATTTCTCACTTAGACACTTGTTATCCAGTTGAAGTGGTCCTGCTTCAGGCTTGAGGGTTGAGTTTGATCTGTTCCACATTCTGGGGCCCAAGCTGCAGTCAGTAGCTACCCAGGGCAGGATCTTTTCATATCAGAGGTTAGAAACTTCCAGAGGGAAACATGAAAACAAGAGATGCCTCTTAAGACCTAGGCTTGGAACTGGTACAATATCATTTCTACCCACATTCTATTGACCCCATCAGGCTACCTGGAAAAGACCAACAACAGTGACACTGTGAAGAACGCCTTTCCTGTAACCACACCATCAGCTATAAAAATACAGTGGACTGTAGAGTCTTTTATTTAAATCTAAGTTTAAAATTCATGAAACATTACTTAAAATAATACTCATGCTATACTATATAGTCAAATTTCAGAACAAAATATATAGAAATGGAATGAAAGTAACAAGTTTGGCAGACTGTTGTCCATTTTATCCTTTTTCATATTTTATTTCATATTTTATCTTCTGAGTTAGACACAAGCTCCGATAGTGCAGAGAAAGTTAACTCAGAATTTCATCAGGAAGCAGTGCAACTTTTTAAATACTTTATTAAGTGGAAAGTTGCTTAAATTGTTAAATTTAAAAATTATATTGATATTTTAATATTTCAAAGACAAAGTTATGAAATATAATTTCATGACTTAATTACTGGCTTAATATGTAGAATTTTAGAAAGAAAACTTTTGAAATCCATTATTAAAAATTCTTTTAGATGACTGTGATTTACAAGCTTTGCATGAACATTGTATACACATTTCTATATGAACCTATTGATTTTTGAATTTATTGATGGTGATGAAGATTGGATGGGGGTAAGTGATGGTTATATGTGAGAAATATTTATTAATCCAATCCCCGCAGAATGGTTCTTTTAATATGTTTTACCTATTGAGAAACTCAGTCTCAAAAAACACTCAAAAAAACACAGGGGCTTAACAGTTACCAAGGAATGGATGCAGCTTGTATTCTTTTTTTTTTTTTTTTAATCGTTATTAGAGTATAATTGCTTTATAATGTTGTTTTAGTTTCTGCTGTACAACAAAGTGAATCGGCTATAGGTATACATATATCCCCATATCCCCTCCCTCTTGAGCCTCCCTCCCACCCTCCCTATCCCACACCTCTAGGTCATCACAAAGCATAGAGCTGATCTCCCTGTGCTATGCGGCAGCTTCCCATTAGCTATCTGTTTTACATTTGGTAGTGTATATTTGTCAATGCTACTCTCTCACTTCGTCCCACCTTCCGCATCCCCCCATGTCCTCAAGTCCGTTCTCTACGTCTGTGTCTTTATTCCTGCCCTGCCACTAGGTTCATCAGCAATGTATGCATTAGCATATAGTATTTGTTTTTCTCTTTCTGACTTATTTCACTCTGTATGACAGACTCTAGGTCCATCCACCTCGCTACAAATAACTCAATTTCGTTTCTTTTTATGGCTGAGTAATATTCTGTTGTATATATGTGCCACATCTTCATCCATTCATCTGTCGATGGACATTTAGGTTGTTTCCATGTCCTGGCTATTGTAAATAGTGCTGCAATGAACATTGTGGTACATGTCTCTTTTTAAATTATGGTTTCTCAAGGGTATATGCCCAGTAGTGGGATTGTTGGGTCATATGGGAATTCTATTTTTAGTTTTTTAAGGAACCTCCATACTGTTCTGCATAGTGGCTGTATCAATTTACGTTACCATCAACAGTGCAAGAGGGTTCCCTTTTTTCCACACATTTATTGTTTGTAGCGTTTATTGTTTGTAGATTTTTTGATGATGGCCATTCTGACCGGTGTGAGGTGATACCTCATTGTAGTTTTGGTTTGCATTTCTCTAATTAGTGATGTTAAGCATCTTTTCATGTGCCTCTTGGCCATCTGTATGTCTTCTTTGGTGAAATGTCTGTTTAGGTCTTCCACCCATTTTTGGATTGGGTTATTTCTTTTTTTAATATTGAGCTACGTGAGTTGTTTATATATTCTGGAGATTGATCCTTTGTCAGTTGCTTCGTTTGCAAATATCTTCTCCCATTCTGAGGGTTGTCTTTTTTATGGTTTCCCTTGCTGTGCAAAAGCTTTTAAGTTTCATTAGGTCCCATTTAGGAACTCTATTGTGTTGCTACTTTTGTTCTTTATGTACTTTCTTTTTTTTAATTAAAAAGGTTAAATTTTGACAGTATATCTTCTCTTTCAAAACAGTCTGGATATATATTTCTCTGCCATTCAGTAGATACTAGCTTATAATTTCCTTCAGTCTCCTGATAATATAATGCAGTTCTTTCATAGTCTTCTTGAAGATTGCACACGGTCATTGAATAATTGTTATTTGATTAACTGCTAAAATGTATCCCATGACTGCTTGTGATTGACTTCAACATATACATTGTCTATAGATTTTAATGCACTCTCAACAGTAACTGTTGGTAATGACTTTAAACTATCGATGTGTGCAGAACAAGTGTAGACATGCAGTGTACATAAAGGGATGGGGAAATCTCCCCACTTTTCACTGGCATACGCATGGATTTTTATTTTTTTATTAAGAAAACAGCATTTTATTAAGCTTCTGAATAGCAAGAAGTAGTGATAAGCAAGCAACCAACTTGTTGTTAAGTAATACAGCTTGTAAAACTATCATGGCCAAGAATACTGTTTTTGAAAAATGGCTTTGGCCCCGTTTTGAAACATCTTATGAATCCTAAAGAGAATAAGAAATGTGAGCCCCCACTAGACAGTGGAATTTAAATACAACAATTGTGGGAGTTTTGTACAGTTGTTGATGGATTACCCGCAGCTGACGTGCTTCTACTTGATCAGAAGATAAAAAGAATGAAAACCCTTTAGACCATTTGTATGCTTTTAGTGAGTTGGAATTCAAGAAGACATCTGATTCCACTAAATCAGCCAGGAGTTTCCGAAAAGCAGATGGCATTTTAAGCCAAAAGATAGTCCTTTGAAGGATCTTGAGACATATAATTTATCTGAACGTATCTTGTCCTCATCTGTGATTTCCTGGAGGCTAAGCACTGTCAGAATCATGCCCTTCCTTCCTAGCACAGTGCCTGGAACACAGTAGGTGCTCAATAAATGTCTGAAGAGACAAGAAAATCTTGGAATGCTATTAGAAACTTTATAGAAAATACTCGCCTGAGTACTTTATTCTCAGTACTCTTACCAGTTATTGCTGGTAGTGTTGCTTTTCTCAGATTCTATTTATATTGTATTTATTTTAAACAAACCTATGTTTTTAGAGATTAAGATAGAAATGTTGCCTCATAGAAAACCAGTGAAACAGTGCTATAAATTAAAATCAACACCTTAGAAAGAAAAATAAGTAAGTTTTAGGGTTTGTTATTCTAAAGTAATTTCTAAAGTAAATTGTGTGTTTCAAGCTTTAAATTCTAAAATTCATAATGTCATTTTTTAGGCACCATTAAACATGCTGTGGTTGGCTACTTTGCTGTAACAGATTTTTGTTACATTTGGCTTCATTTCTTCTGTTATGATTCTCTTTCCACTTACTTGTTACTAGAAGTTGTCTTCTGTTTTTGTTTTTGGTTTTGGTTTTGTCTTTCAATTTTGGAGGGGGGAAATGTATTTTGTAAGTCAGAAGAAAATAATGTAAGCTTCCTTGAAAAGCATGATTTTAAAACAAAGGAAATAAATATTTCCCCTTCAAAATGATGTTCCTTAAATTATTAACAGAATAACATCTCAACATCTCTCTCTCTCTCTCTCTCTCTCTCTCTCTCTCTCTCTCTATATATATATATATATATATATATATATATATACATACACACACATATATTACATATGTATATATGGAATGTAATGAGTCTTTTGAAGAATAATTTTATGTGTTGTTAAAGAGACTAAGGGTACTCAATTTTTCTATAATTGTTCATTTATTAGCAAATAACCATAGGCGTGACTATTTTAATAGTTCATTGGAAGAAAGTCTGTGGTATCTTTCATAAAGCCCAGGATCAGCCTAATTTTTAAATATGATTTGTGTTGGAGTGATCACTGTATGGTTAATACATTTAAAGACAGATGGGATAATTCATTTTCCACTGAGTGATCTACATAGTGAGTGTCTATCACTGATGATGGCAAAGCTAGGGATATTTCACCTATGGGTGATCCCAATTAATAAAACGCTTTGTAGCAATTCTTATGGGTAGGAACATTGTTTTTCTGACTCCAGTTTAGCATCTTGGCCTTTTTCCTCAAGTGTGAGCTTATGGAGGAATGTTTTCTTTAAGGAAGAATATGGCTTAGGTTGTTGTCCTGGTATTTCTTTCCTTCTTTCCATCAACTGATTCCTTAGCCTGGCAGCTTTTAGCAAGCTTCCTGGTTTGAGGTTGGCCATCCTACTCCATAGTCTGGATCTAGGAAATATATATATGTTGCTTTACCTGGATGTTTTATTCAAAATCAAGCATTTATGTTTTCAGTGTAAATCCTCCCCCTTCCACTTCTGTAAAAGAATAAGTCAAACAATAAACCTCATGAAGGAGAAGTGATAATAAAGATAAACTTAAAGCTATCTATATTTAAGGACTCTTACAAGACTATGAATGTCTTCGACTACTACCAAAGTTATTAGTTAAAAGAAAATATAAATTTACCTGAGAAAATCATAGTTCAAAAAGAGACGTGTACCACAATGTTCATTGCAGAACTGTTTACAATAGCCAGGACATGAAAGCAACCTGAATGTCCACTGACAGATGAATGGATAAAGAAGATGTGGCACATACATACAATGGAATATTACTCAGCCATAAAAAGAAACCAAGTTGAGTTATTTGTAGTGAGGTGCATGGACCTAGAGTCTGTCATTCAGAGTGAAGTAAGTCAGAAAGAGAAAAGCAAATACCATATGCTAACACATATATATGGAAACTAAAACAAAAACAAAAACAAAAACAAAAAACGGTACTGATGAACCTAGTTGCAGGGCAGGAATACAGAGGTAGACATAGAGAATGCACTTGATGACATGGCGTGGGAGGGGGAAGCTGGAGCGAAGTGAGAGTAGCATTGACATATATACACTACCGAATGTAAAATAGTTGGCTGGTGGGAAGCAGCAGCATAGCACAGGGAGATCAGCTCGGTGCTTTGTGACCACCTAGAAGGGTGCGATAGGGAGGGTGGGAGGGAGGCTCAAAAGGGAGGGGATATGGGGACATGTGTATGCATATGGTTGATTCACTTTGTTGTGCGACAGAAACTAACACGGTATTGTGAAGCAACTATACTCCAATAAAGATCTATTTAAAAAAAAAATGATGGTTTATCACAACCATTTCCACTACTAGAAACACACACTCCTAAAACTTTATGACCTGCTGAATATAAATTAAGGTAATCTTTTAAAACAAGAAACTGTATCAACTTACTGTAAACCCAAAGACTTGCATAATTATTTGTTTTTTAATCCTCTCAACACACACCCATACACACACATGGGTACCACAACATTTCTTCTCAGTAGCTTGACTGTAACCTTGAGAAAATGTTTTAGAGAAGGCCTTCAGGATGGTGCAAGAAAAGGAAAAAATAAACCTAGTTCTCCTTGTTTTTAATCAATAGCAGCACTCTATCTTATGCTTAAGTTTCTTATGCTCTGAAATACAGCTCTAGCTGTTCATTCAACGGGACTGAAGTGAGGGTCTTAGCAAAGTTCTTCACATAAAGATATTTTCAAGGGAAATAATACTTTGAGGAGTAATTTGATTCATAAAGTAGACTACCAAAAAAAAGAAAAGAAGTTTCTTTTTTCTAAGAGTTAATGTTTAGATCCCTTGTTAAACAGATGCTTGTTGTATAAATTTGCTTCCTGCCCAGTCCAATTTCATAGGGGGAAAAGAAAAAGAAAGAAAAACGTGCTTGTAGAGTTTGATGCAGAAAACATGACCAGGATAATTATAACAAATGTCATGCCCAGAGTTTGTAGTCCATTGAAATACCATTTGTGTCTTTGTTTTGCCATGAAAATACAGTGAATCACCAAAATCCAATGTATTCTAGTGACTGAAGTTCATTTCAATTTTACTTATTTATTGACGGTAGGCATTCACATGGAGTGTTAGGTGTTGCAAACAGCACAAACATAGGCAACATCTTTCTTTAAGGATCTTACCAAGTAGCACAAGAAAAGAGATGTGGATATGTGGAAAGGTAAATGACAATAGTATATTTAATAAGTCAGTAGAATTTGAGTTGATCCTTGATGATCGTGAGGAGGTGGGAGGATTTCTTTAAAATATGGGACAAAAAGATAAGATCAACTGATGGGTAGATAGAGGATGTATGTGTTTGAAATTGTTCATAACAAAATGATGAACAAAGTTTAGAGTTTACAGGGAGAGAGTAGGAAACTACTGATGGGCATGTAATTTCCATGCAGATGTAACGAAAGATAAAGCATGAAGAGTAAGTTCTGTGAATACTGGTCCTGGGACTGAAGGCACTTGATGTTAGAGAGTAAATTATAATTGTGCATCCATCAGAAAATAACAGAATTTCCAACTCAGATTGGTTTAAATATAAGCCATGTTATGTACAGGACAGGAAGACCAAAGGTAGGACCAACTTCAGGGTTGATAAATTCGGTTTCTCAAAAATTCTCTCAGAGGCTCAAGTTCTTGATCTGCTGTCTATGGCAGAGGCTGAGTCCCTCTCCACTCACAGGATGGCTGCCTGCAGTCTTGTCCCTGTTCTTTGTGAAAAATGACCACCTTCACTTCCCCAGTTACCCTGAGTAAACTACTCCATATATCTTTTTGTCCTGAATTGACTGGCCTGCTCAGTTCTGAGTGCAGCTCTGCCAGGAGGGGTGAGTGGGTGGAGGCCCAGGATTGGCTCAGGTTCATCACAAGAGATGGAGTAGCTCCGAGGGCACAACACAGGGTCCACTGCAGGGTCGTGAAGAGACAAAGAGATGCTCTGGAAGAGTAAAGGGTGGAGAAGGCATTTCTTGTCAAAACCATAGTGCTGTGACCACCCAGTACTTTTAGGAAAATTTCGTGGGCAGAATATGTGTTTATAAAAGAGAGCTATCTTTAAGAAATGATTTTTCCCATGATTGTAAAAACGATACATGTTCAATATAAAAACTGTAAAAAAGGCGGGACTTCCCTGGTAGTGCAGTGGTTAAGAATCTGCCTGCCAGTGCAAGGGACACGGGTTCGAGCCCTGGTCCGGGAAGATCCCACATGCTGTGGAGCAGCTAAGCCCATGAGCCACAACTACTGAGCCTGCGCTCTAGAGCCCGTGAGCCACAACTACTGAGCCCGCATGCCACAACTACTGAAGCCCGCGTGCCTACAGCCTGTGCTCTGCAACGAGAAACCACCACAATGAGAAGCCCACGCACCACAACAAAGAGTAACCCCCGCTGGCCGCAACTAGAGAAAGCCCACGCGCAGCAACAAAGACCCAATGCAGCCATAAATAAATAAATAAATTTATTTTAAAAAAGACTATAAAAAGGCTACAGAATATAACAATCATTTATAATCTTACCACTTGGAAATAATCAAGGCTGCTATTTGGACATTTCCTTCAAACATTTATTCTGTGTGTGTGTGTGTGTGTGTGTGTGTGTGTGTGTGTGTGTGGTGTGTGTGTGTGTGTGTATGCACATATATGTTATACACTTGTTATGGTACTAACTGTACAGTTTCGTGTGCTGTTTGCCTTTCTTAACATTATTTCATTAACATTTCCCAACGTCATTGAGATTTCTTCATAAATTTTGTTTTAACAGCTGCTTAATATTCTGTTACACGAAAGGCTGAATAAGATTCTACTACGTGAAAGTAGAGATTTATGTAAATATTCCTATACTATAAAATGTTTAAATTACATCAATTTCTGCTTTGTTCTAACACTGTGACAAATGTCTTTATAGTAAATTGTCATCTGAATCTCTGATTATTTCTTTGGAAAAGATATTTTGTTACTATCATTAAGTCAAATTATATGAATACTTTTATTCTCAGTACATATTGTCATATTAAGCTTGCCCCAGTTTACACATCTACTCCTGGGGTTATTCCATGGGTTCTAAGTATTGCTGAAATTATTCTAATTATTATTGATATTTAGCAACTAAGTTTGACCGTAGTAACATGTGACCTCACTTTTCAGCTCCAAGAGATAGAGCTGCAAACATGTTTTCCATCACTGAGGATCCTTCATCACCGTCTTGCTTCCTTCCTTCCTTCTTTAGCGTTTTTACATTTAAAAAGTATAGGTGGGATATTTACTTGTTATGTTTGTGTTTATTACTTTCTAAACGACTCCTTTTTATTTCTTGGTCTAATAGCTACACAGACTTTAAGATTCAAGCACATGAACCTTCATACATAGACTCCACAGAGGATAAGCAATGAATGAATTAATGAAAGAACAAATGAATGAATGAATGAAATAAAATGGAATGAAAATGCAGTATCGGGTAGTGCAGGATAAAATTTGCTGTGGCCTTATTAAGTCCATAAAATTTGCAAATTACTTCATAAAAGTGCTTTATAGGTTTTGGCATTTTAATGATGTTTACAGTGTTTTAGAAGAGACAAAGATTCTAGTCTTGTGACTGCTTGCCAGAACAGGGAGAAACTGTGCACCCAATTATGCTATCAAGTTATTAAAGGTAGTAAGAAATTTACACAAAACAGACCTTGGATTGTTTTAAACTCTGTACTGTTGAAAAGGTTAACAAAGGACAAATCACATCCTTTAACTCCTTTTTCACTTTAAATTCACCTTTATTTCCCACTTGTCCGCATTATTGTCTTGTTAAGTAAACAAGAATTATGAATTTTCTTTACCAGTTAATAGCATAAGCTTAATGTCCACAGGTAAAAGGTCTTATGATTAAAGTTCACAACACTGGGGGGAAAATAGTCAGTATATCCAAGTGCACGGGAGTTGGGGAAAAAGTTGTTTCACTTCTGGAACCATCATTTTTGTCCTAGGATCTAATATGGTAGGAGATAATATATGTGAAAGCGTCTTGAAAGTATTAAAGCACTATATAAATGTAAAGGATTAGTATTAGTAGTGTGGTAAATCATTTTTCTGAAGGTTGGTGTACGCCATTTATATTTTTTAAGTAGATGAATAGAAGAAAAATATGTTTTACTCCAAGAATGGCTGATTTCTTCCCCTAGAGTGGCTGAAACACTTTTCCTGGTTTGATTTGATTAATCCCTACGTCATCCTGGTGAGGGAGATTGGAGGCTCACATTGCATTTTTATGGGTCTTGCCTACATTAAACTTCAGATATATAGATGTCACTGCTCACAAGTGTGGCCGACTAGTCTTTCTCTTAATTATTCCTTTTATCACTGAATTTCAGATAGACACACAAGAGAGACCCTAGCAGGGAGCCCACGGCAGAAGCAGTTCTTGTTACTGCATTTGGAAGTGCTTATGGGGCCTCTGAAGACTTTCCCTAGGCTTTGAGGGGGTTGGGGGCAGGGCAGTTCTCAGAAAACTCAGTGAGGGGGAAGGGCACCTGGAAAGCTGGCTACCCACATTTTTCCTCTCCAACTTTCACTGAGTGTTTCTATGCTTTGGTTTTATATAAGAAAACTAATTATGGAGTATACCAGCACTCTCCATAAAAGGTGAACTTGGGGAGTTTATCAGGTCCTAGGGAATTGTAAGAAAAGGATCAGTCCAAGAGTTGGAGCAGAAAAGAGTCAGGGGACTTGGAGTCTGCCAGCTGGTAAAAGATTAAAGTGGCTGAAAAGTCCTGGAAAATAATAGAAGCTATCTTGCAGTTCTGGCTTGTGTTTTGAGTTTCCGCTCCTTGTGATGTCTGCAGATCTTTACTTGGCTTTCCAAGGGACCGTTTCTTCTAAGCATCCAAGGGGCATCACTAGTTTTCCTCCCAGTATCCACACAGAGTGGGGGATCAGAGGGTAGGTAGTGTTAATTTCAATATCAGGCACATACAGAAACTCAGACGTAGAAACGTTGCTCAGGAAGACAGAAGTGATAGTAGTATGATACAAACTGCTATTTCATTGGTCTGTAAAATTTTTTAATTAGTCAAATGATATTTGAGAGATATATTAAAAAAATCTACCTTAAAAAAAAAGTCAGTGTTTTCCAGGCTATACATGTATTCCCTTAAATGTTTCAGTCATTATTAGGCTCCGTTGGGACCAGCTGTGGTCTCTTGGGTCACCGGTTGGTAACTCCTCTGCACTCCCTTCCCTTTCTGGCTGAGTCAGGCCTGGTTGTCCCCAGGGATCTACTCCCCTTGCAGCCTTCTCAACTGGGTCTATTTTTTCCTCCCACATAAGAGAACTTCATCTTCAGACTGCTAAACCTACCCGCATCTTTACCCATACCCTCTCCCTGGATCCCCGGCCCTCTCTCACTGAGTTGGTTTGCTTCTCCCTCACCCATTTTGTCTTTTCTCCTGACTCTAGTATCTCCCATCTTTAAAACAAAACAAAACAAACAAAAGAAGATCCTTTAAGCCCATGGCCCCCTTCAACTACTGCCCCAAGCCTTTAGAGCAGAATTTCTCAGAAGACCTATCTCTATTATCTCTATAATTCCTCAACCATTTTTTTCTCAAACTCACTAGTTCACTGCAAAACACACTTGTTAAGGTCACTGATGAGTTCCATCTTCCGAAATCTAATGGTCAGTTCCCTGACCTTCTCTTAGTACACATTGCAGCAGCATTTGACATACTGGTCACTTTCCTTGTTGAAACAACCTGTTCCTTGTCCTTGGGCATCTTTCACTGTTATTTTTTCTTACCTCGCTTACCAGTTATTCTTATGCTGTTTTGCTGGTTTCTCTTCAACATTAGAGTTCTCTAGGGTTAGGTTCTAGGCCCTTTTTCTTCTCCGTCTCTAATTACTCCCCAAGTGATGTTAACCAGGCCCATAGCTCTAAATAGGATTTATGTTCTCAAGAATTCAGCCCCTACCTCTGTCCCATGTTCCATACTCATGCATACAACTATTTATTTAGTATTTCTGCTTGGAAATCTAATAGGCATTATAAACATAACATGTTCAATAAAAGCTATGAATTTGACCCAAAACTCACCATTTCCCACATTCTCATCTTAAAAACTCCCGTGGGGCTTCCCTGGTGGCGCAGTGCTTGAGAGTCCGCCTGCCGATGCAGGAGACGCGGG
>NW_006785089.1:398493-400767 GCF_000442215.2 Lipotes vexillifer
TCTCTCTCTCTCTCTCTCTCTCTCTCTCTCTCTCTCTCTCTCTCTCTCTCCCTTCCTCCCTCCATCTCTTCCATCTCTTTTTCTCTACATCTACTCCATCAGCAAATCTTGCTGACTTTACCTTCAAATATATCCCTTTTTAACTGTTTATTATCTATCTTTTCCACTAGTATGTAAGCTCCCTGAGAGAAAGAATTTTGTATTATTTGCTGCTATTTCTCCAAAAACACTTAGAACAGAAATTGACAAATTATGACCCACTGGCCAAATCCAGCTCTTTACTAAATACTTTTTACATTTTTAAATGGTGAGAAACACCTTCTTTAGTAAAATTTTGTGACACATGGAAAATGTATGAAATTTGAAGGTCAGTGTCCATAAAGTTTTATTGGCACACAACCATGCTCATTCATTTACATTTAGTCTATAGCTATTTTCTCATTACAGCATCTGAGTTGAGTAGCTGTGGCAAAGAGTCTTATGGCCCACAAAACTGAAAATATTTACTATCTGGTCATTAACAGGAAACATTTGCTGACCTCTGCCCTAGGCTAACATTCTTTCACTGCAGCCAAGACCTGAATTGATTTTTCCTATTAGTTCTAATAAAAATCTCAGAACTGAGTTTTATTTCCCTGAATCACATGACTATTCCTAGACCAGCCCCTGAACAGTGGATTGGGCCACAATTAATTGGATGGTCTTGGGTCACATGCCCATTTCTGAAACTGGGGAATTGGGAAGGCTTAACTCCTTCTGAATCATATGAACTGAATATGGAAGGGATGCTATAACCACAAAAAAGGTGAAGTTGACTTCTACATGGATCCTCTTTTTTAAAGATGGCATATCTCTGACCCTGTGGTTTAGTCTTCCTGTGAATTACAGCTTTCTGTTGAGAAGTCACACTCAGTTTACTGGAATGTAATTCCTGATACCTCAGACCATCTGCGTCTTTGATAGGATCTGTGCTTTTTAAAAATCCATGGACTTCAAACATACATAATTATTGTCTTTTGAAGCCAGTTGTGCTGGAGTGGGACATAGTCCAGAAAGTATAGAAAGAAATGTCCTATCTGGGGCACTGTCCTCTGAGCAGTTCCACAGTTGCTGTGGAGCCACCTTACAGATGTCCTGGGCAAAAGTCAGGCTGCTGGTACCACTTGCACACCCAGCCTCCTTGGCAATGACAGAGTAAGGTCTTTTGGGTCCAGCTCCCTCACCTCATTGTGAGGATTAAGGACCACCCAGCCAGAGTGGGAGGTTATCCACTGCCAGACCTTCCTAATTTACCAGGCAAAACATGGCCTTTCAAGATACCAAAATTTATGGAGAAGCAGAGAGAACTGATTTATGACCAAACTGTGCCTGTATCTTCCTTCAACAAAGGGATGCCATTGATAATCACTTAAAAGAAAAAAAAAAAAAAAACTTTCATATGGTCAGATTTATGTTTTAGGAAGCTCATTGATGGCAGTTTGTAGCCTCTGTTGTAGTGAGGGAAAACACCAGGAATGACAGGAAGGAGTGTACATACTAGTAATTCTTCTAACTCCAGTAACTTCTTAGTTTCCCATCCTTGAAGTCCTGGAGAAATCCTTGAGTCAGTGAAAGGTTTTTACATCATAATGTCAAACTGTAGGTGTTTTTCAGAGCCAAGCTGAAGATAGAGCTGATTTTGGAAATCATGGCAACATATCTGCAGCACAGAAGTGGTTATTTCCTTATTGATTAATTTGAGAACTGGACTTCAACAGTCACGTGATTCACTCTTTACACATTAGCAAAGACATTCTGAGCTGCTCTTTGCTAGCATTTTCTCCTTTGAACAACAGTACTTTATTCACAATTCTGACATTCCTTTTCTGTTCATATCCTCTGAGAACTCTCCTTGATAGAGCCCATCTTTCCATAATAGAAATGATCTTTTTCGTGTGACTAATAAAAGCTGACTGCCAAAGGGTGAAAAATAAGCTTTTGTAGTTAGAAAACTGTTAACCAAAGATGCAAAAGCATGTTATTCCTGATGTCCCTTCCAATTGTGGCATACTCTGGAAGCTTTGTTCACCCTGAGATCTCACATTATTTGCATTTTCTGGAGTGAAGTCTAGTTCACATAGAGCCCCCAGTGGCCTGTGAATATGTTCTCATTTAAAAAACAAAATGCCATCAATTAAAAACTATCTCTTGGGCTTCCCTGGTGGCACAGTGGTTGAAAGTCCGCCTGCCGATGCAGGGGACACGGGTTCGTGCCCCGGTCCGGGAGGGTCCCAC
>NW_006785089.1:400841-419472 GCF_000442215.2 Lipotes vexillifer
GATCCCACATGCCGCGGAGCGGCTGGGCCCGTGAGCCGTGGCCACTGAGCCTGCGCGTCCGGAGCCTGTGCTCCGCAACGGGAGAGGCCACAGCAGTGAGAGGCCCGCGTACAGCAAAAAAAACAAAACAAAACAAACAAAAAAAAAACTATCTCTTTTTTCAAAATGGCCTTCAGTTCAACCCACACACTTTCTTGTGAGTTTCTGACCAAGGTCACAAACAGTGGTCATATAGAGTGAATGCCCCTTAAGAGAACAGTAATGTGCTCTGGCAAACACTGACGAGTTTAAGGACTAGGTCTTTGGGCATTTGTTCAGAAAGATTTGGTCTACAATAGACTTGATTCTCATTGCACTCTTCCATGGTGCCTAGTGTTATAAAAAAAAAAAAGTGTTCTCTCTCTCTCTCCCCCTACACACACACACACACACACACACACACAGTTTTATGGAAGAAAGGAAGATTAACACTTTTGGGGAACTGGGTATCTTTACCCCCAGCTAAGGAAGAAAAATAAGAAGAAATGGTAGCTACCTTCAGCAATGTGGAGATGTGTTACACAAAAAAAGGACAGCAGGCAAATAGACTTGCTCAGAGGTAGATGAATTGGAACCAGGGCACAAAAATTGCAACGAAGCTGGCCGATTTTGGCTCAGTTCCACAACTAACTTTCTCAAGCACACCTAGTCAACAGTGAAGTGAACTGCTTTCAGGAGTTAGTAAAATTCTTGTCTTTTCAAGGCCTTACAAGCAGAGATACTCTTGGCCATCTGCTAGAGATGCTGTTGCAGAGATTCTTAGACTGTGTACCAGGCCAAAATGTTGTTAAATGAGAAACGGGGTGGGGTGGGTGAAGGGGTCCCTTGCTCCCTTTGAGCACATTCTCCACGTGGAAGCTTTGTCTACATTGTTTTTAACAACATGCTGATATGATTGTTAAAACTCTAATAAAAATGAGTAGAGGAAGCAGATGGAAATCAAGACTCGGAAACATACAGAGAAAGCAATGAAACGGTGGCTCCAATTTTTGTGGTCAAGTTATCATAAACCAATGGTTCAAGGCCCTCACCTCTCCCACTAGGTTCCTCTGATACTGGACTCATCTTTGCCTCTGCTAGAAGGCTCTTCTAGAAATCCAAGATCTCTTTCAACTCCAAAACCCCCAGATACAAGTCAGAGTCAATTCACGGAAGCAAAACCACCATGAGTATTATGGAATAAGGAACTGATGATGAGACTAAGGTCTTACAAAATTGTGGGAAAGTCTGGGAAATAAAGTCTGAAAGAGAAAGTTGGGGGATCCAAGAAAAGTCACTAAGCAGCCCTCCTGAAGCAGTGGTATAGGTGGACACATTAGGGTTTTCAGGGGAACTAGAGGGAGCTGCCAGAGTGGGACTGCAAAGGGGAGCTCGTATTTATGGGGGGCTATTGCCTCTGTGTTGAGAG
The DNA here is from genome assembly GCF_000442215.2 of Lipotes vexillifer. Classification (NCBI taxonomy): domain Eukaryota; kingdom Metazoa; phylum Chordata; class Mammalia; order Artiodactyla; family Lipotidae; genus Lipotes; species Lipotes vexillifer. The sequence goes on from NW_006785089.1 coordinate 402,289, forward strand.
TTAGACCTACAGTCACTGTTGGCTTGGGCTACTGTAGGGGGGAAGAGCTGTAAACAGCAGAAGAGAGTGAGTATCAGGTGGAATCTGCTGACACTTCTGTGTTTGTCTTTTAGCCCCCTCACTATGATGACTTTCTGAGAGAAATGGCAGCCGCTTTACATCCACCTGCCAAGCCTCGTGGGTCTCTGGGTTGGCCAGCTCTCACCCAGTATCATAGAAAGAATGGGATTCTGTGAAATGTAGGTTCAGTTTAGCCAAGCTGACACATACCTTACTTTCTTTAACTAAAAGCAACCACTCTATATTTTCTCCTTTAACTCAAGGGCTACTCAACAGTGCCACTAATTTTCAGCAAATTTAATTCAGCCTAAAAGTAAATCATACTTTTCCCTTAGAAGGTTACCTATTTTCCACAACTTGCCTCTGGCAAGTCTGCCTTTTAGCAACTGGCAGTTTGTACTCTTGTCTTCTTTCTTTTCCTTTGTCTTTTAATAGGAATTATAATCAGTTTTTTATTCCTCTATGTCAGTAAGGAAGTATTCTTCACTGAATTTTCTTAGAAAAGTTTAAACTGGCATAGAAAATGTAGATATTTGGTATTAGAGCAACAGCAAGTGGCAAAATAAAATGCCATCTTTAATAAGGGCACCTGTGTTAGGCCATGCTTTTTCTGGTGTTTCTGTTAAAGGAAGTCATACGTCATGAGTAGCTAAAGGAAAAGCACCACTGTATATTTATAGGAGTCAGAGAAGCAGAAACTACTAAATGTATTCCATATTTGTCCTTTGATTGTTCAAGCATAGACCACAGATTTATGGAATCACACATGTTCGTTCTTCTGAGTTTCTCCATCTGAGTCTCAATCTAAAATGGAATTGTAAATGCAAAGGCAATTAAGTTCAAATCAGTGAATTATGGCTTTGCTTGTCATTCCACAAGTGCTTTGATTGGGTTTGACCTTACACGTCTTTTTAAAGGGATAGAGTTTGCCCATTTTCCTTCTCTTTTACAAATCCCGCTAGCAACCGGAGTATTTGAATATACATTAAAAAATCTTAGAAATTTCTATTCATTTTAAATATAGATTATAATGAGAATGTTTTGAATAGGAGAATGAGAAATTAAAATGGTTTAATTATTTCTCAAGTGTTTGAGAGAAATAATTTATTTCTCCATTAGGAGAAAGAATTCATGAGGTACTTTTAAATAGATGTGAAGATTGAGGAGGCAGGCTGAAATATTCCAAAATAGCTCATACATCCACGGAAGACATGGGAGATTCTTCTACTATTTCAAGTCGTTTGTCTCTCCCTTCCTTGTGAAAGGATTATACCTCCCCACCCATTGCCATATGACTTGCTATGCTACCATATAAATACCCCACAAACAGCCTTAGCCACATGACTTGCTTTGGCCAATGGAATATGAATGACCATAATAAATATTGCAAACAGGTAGAAGGTTTATGAAGCATCACAAGTTTTCCATTTGCTGCTCACTCTTCCTCTTAGCCATGATGTCATCATGCCCATTCTGATGGCTTCTCTTTAGGCTTGGGTTCTAGAAAATACATAGAGCAGAACCGCAGCTGACTCACAACATATAACTAGCGTGAGCCAGATTTCTTTGGTTTTGGTTTTGTTTTTTTGCAAGCCACTGAAATTTGGAACCTGTTTGTTACCACAGGAAAAGCTAAGTACTCTGGAAGATGGAAAGAAACTATACCAAAGTGCTAACAATGGCTATTTCTGCAGTATTGAAATTATAGGTTACAATGCCTTTTTTTCCCCTTTTTTTGTGTTTTCCATGTTATCTGTATCATATATCATTTTATAATCAGAAAAGAAGTTTTGTTTTTTTCTTCTAAACGTTCTTTTGGTTCTTCTTTAACATCAGACATTTGAATTAAATTTGAAACAAGATTAAATTTTGGCCAAGGGTGTTTGCCACATTCAGGGCAAACTTGGAATGCTGTATTTAAAAAATTGTCATCCTTCAAACTCATCTGCATATGCAGTGCAATCCCTATCAATATCTTGCTGACTTTGCAGAAGTTGACAAACCGATCCTAAAATTTAGATGGAAATTCAAATGACTCAGAATAGTCTTAAAATAATCTTAAAATAAAAAAAGGAACAAAGTTGAAGGACTCACACTTCCTGATCTCAAACTTACAGTAATCAAGACTGTGTGGTATTAGCATAATGATAGAAATATAGATCAATGGAATAGAATTGAGTCTGGAAATAAACCCTCACATTTATGGTCACTTGTTTTTCAACAAGAGTGCCAAAACAATTCAAAGAAGAAAGAACAACCTTTTCAATAAATGGTTCTAGGACGACTGGATAGCCACAGCAAAAGGATGGAGGTGGACACCTATCTCATACCAAAATAGATAAAAGATTTAAATATGAGAAAAGCCATAAAACTAGACTAGAAGAAAATAAAGGAGTAAATTGACTTTGGTTTAAGGCAATGTTTTCTTGGGTACGACAAAAAAAGCACAATCAACAAAATTTTTTTTAAAACAAGATACATTGAATTTCATAAAAATTAAAACCTTTTCTATGCCAAAGGACATGAAACCACATTTAGGGTATTTCCTTACTTTTCTTACCTTTTTTTTTTTGGTAGCAGATTTTAGTAATGCTGAAAATAGGACCTTGCATTTAGTTCCTCTTCTATTTATTTGTTCAACAAATATTTCTAGAGTGCTCACTATGTACCAGGCACTTTGGGAGATGCTGAGACTACAATAGTGGGTCCAACAGACTTGGCTCTGACTTAAGGGAACTTATATTTGGGGAGACAGACATTCATCAAAAACCCATAGAAAGTGAACAAACAAGTTGTGAGTGTCCTAAAGGGGACAAGGAGGACAGGATGCGAGTATATAAAATGGAGAACTGATATGTCTTTAGGAAATTAGATATCCATTAAAGGGACTATCACAGTAGTGATGTATCACTTAGTGGGTTTATACATCTTTTCCTTTAATAAAACTGAGATAAATGCATGAATCAATGACCTTTAACATATCTTTCCCCTGGCAACTTCTTATGTATCCTGTGGATTACAGGCACCCAAATGATGGCCTGTTCGTTTGCTGTTGGGAATGTAATATTCTTATTAATTGGTTCTTCTGGTCTACGTGGATCACTGATTTTCAGTGGACTAGAGTATTGAAAAATTCACACAACTAATATGATTCAAAACAAATTCCTGTGTACTGAGTTTGAAATATAATCAAAGCATCTTACTGCATCTTGCAGAATTCAGAGATGAATCACAAACTGAAACAGAAACGCAGGGAAGGGGAGGAGGGGGAAGCAAAGGGGGCCAGTCCCAGCGATACCTGGCCTAACAAGTCCCCCAGGTGATTCTGCTGCTAAAGTGTGAGAACCACTGGTTTAGGAGATTAAGAATAAGGAAATTATTGAAGCTAATTTACTGTTAGGCAGATTATGGTAAATTGCCTAAAACACAGCTACGAAGTATTGTCTATAATGGCTAATTTGCTAATTATAACTAGTTTAATTTTGTTTGGGATAAAATCCCTACCCATCTCTCTTTATAAATTCTCCAAAAGTTGGGAAGAAGGAGGACTATCAGAATCCCCTGAAGGACTTTGTCAAATCACCTGAGTCTCTTTCTATCCTGGTCCCAAGGCCCTGTTGAGAAACAATTTTAGAGGGAAACAATGGATAAACTTAAATATTCAGAATGTTAATTTGATTATATTATGTTTCAGTATCAACTAAACCAGTTATACTGATTTTGATTCAGACTTCTGCCTACATTTTAGCTTGTTCATTAAAATTTGAATGCTCCCATGGGTGTTTCATTTACAACAAACAAATGTAATATCTTGTAGCGCATAGAAGAGGTAAAATCAGGATAAAGAGATGAAGTCAGTTTTTACTTCTGACTCCCACATACTAGTTGTATAACTTTGGGCAAGTTACTTAACACTTTTGATAAGCTTCAATTTCTTCATCCATAATATTTAATATTCTCAGCCTACTTCACAGGCTATTGAGAGGATTAGTGGAAATAATTTTGTGGATAATATAGCACATATTAAGTTCTTTAAAGCTAGCAACGATGGGACTTCCCTTTCTTTCCTAGAGGTATCTTTCTCCTGGATTCCTGACTTATCAGGGGATATCAATAATGTAGAAGATATTTCTAAAGAATTTTTAAATCTTTGGTGGTGTAATTGTAGGAAAAAATCTGTTATCTATCCTTCTATCTGTCATGTCTATCAGTGAAATGCAGGCAGGCATTTCTGTATTGAGAATGTATATCTATTGGGTCTCCATTCAATTAACAGAATTAAATTAATATTGACAGGTTTATGGATGTCTCAAATAAGCAAGAAAATATTGACCAAAAAAAAAAAAAAAATGGCTCATGAAAGACAGCAGATTGACTTACCAAATATTAAAACTTTTTTCAAAGCTACTCTAATCTAAAGACCATGGTATCAGCACAGCAGTGCCCAAATTAGTGGAATAACAGAGAATTCAGAAATAAACTCAAGTTTACATGGAAATATAGCATGTAATGAAAGACATTTCAATTAATTCAAATAAGACTATTTTATTTAATAAATAGGGCTGACAAAATCAGCAATTCATTTGAAAGATGGCATGTAAATGGATTAAATATCTAAATGTAAAACATAAACATGTAAACATAAAAGCAAAAGTTTGAATATTTGTATAATTCTTGGGGCAGAGGAGGACTTCTTAAGAAAGACAGTCTATAAATAAAAGGATAAACCATATTTGACTACTTAAAAATTAAAAATTGTAAAGCAAAATATAGCATAAACAAAATTAAAAGACAAGTAATAAGATGGGAAAAGTATTTGTTACATATTTGACAAACAATTAGTCCTTAGTGCAGAAAAAGTTATTCAAATTTATATTTAAAAAATCAGCAGAAAAATGAGCAAAGGATTTTGTCTAGATAATACACAGAATAATAAATCCAAAATGGCCAGTATGCTGGCCAAAAAGAACAGTATGCTCGACTTTTCTAGTAGTCAGGAAAATGCAAATAAAGATAATAATGAAATTATATCTTATCCGTAAATTGGGAACAATAAAAATATTAATTTCATCCCATGATGGGTAGAATGTGGAGGTAGAGAAAGGAACATTGTCATGCATTTTTTTAAGGGAATATGAATTGTTTCAAAAATGGGCAAAGCAATCAAATAATATTAATAAAATTAAACTGTGCAAGTACCCATTAAGACAGCACTCATATTTTGGAGAATTTATCGCACAAAATCAGGTTGCAATACGTAAGAATAAATGTGCAAGGGCGCTTCTTTTGGTATCATCTATAATGGCATTAATCTGGAAATAATCTAAACATCCTTCAATAATAGAGTGACTGAATTAATTATGGCCCATCCATTCTATGGACTATGATAAAGCTTTTTGAAGCAGTGCTTTAAATTAGTATATGCTGAATTAGAAGTCTAGCCACTTAAAGGCAGACTACATTATTGAGATATGTGAGGATATCAATTCATATTGGAAAAAAAAAATTAAACCCTGGATATGTGTATATATGTATCTATAAATCCCTGAACAAGGAGGAAAAGTTGAGAAGATACACATAAGACAATGAACATAACTTATGTTGGGAGCCTGGCCCTGGAGGAGGGTTGATGGGAGATATTTAGTTTTTTCATTAAACATCTCTGAATTGTTTCACATATCATAATAAGCATGTAATAACTTTGTAAGTTAAAAATATAATAAAAACAGAAGTCAGATTGTGTACAATCCTGAATTTACATGCAGTAGCACAGGTCTGGAAGAACTCATGCCAAATTGCTAATTTTGGAATCTCTTAGGAGAAGAGAGGTATTAGGGAAGGAAGGAAAGGAGAGTTGTAGCTTTGTCTAGTACATATTTCTGTCTTTAATAATATGTATATTTTTACACTGAATACTAATTCATGTATTACTCATGTGAGTTAAAAATAAATACATAGCTTTAACTGTTTATACCCATGCAATATAGTAGGCTCATTATTTTTTTCTCCAACTGGTAGTCAACATTGATTGGCACATACATAAACAAGCATGATAGTTCTAATTGGGTGAGGAGGATAATCATGTATTAATTTAAGATCCAATGCCTTGCAGAGATGTGTCATTCTATGAAAGTATTGACTTGTAGTGGTCCCAACTAGGAAATGTAAGATGTAATCCACAGATTCTTGTGAAATTCAGCTATCATCTCTTACTGCTCCTTTAAACCTTAACTCTAAGGATCATTTAGAGTTTTTAGCTAAAAGGATGGGTGAAAGGGTGTCTTTATCTCCACTTAGACAGAGGAAAGGTTTTAAAGTGGAAAAAGCAATTGATGATTGTCTTGCCAAGTGTAATTAAGAAAATTTAACAGCACTGATTGTACTAAGTTCTGGAAGTACCGTCTACCAAAGGCTGAGATATGGCTTCTATGTAGGTAATGTCATAAGATTAGCATGTCAAGTCTTTTTTCTGATTCTAATTCTTGGAATAAACTATAACTCTCACATATAGAATAATATATGTTATGTCTGTGGCCCAAAGCAAAGAGGTCTCCCTTTGTCTTCCTCCCTCCTATGTTATCTGGGACCTTGGTGTCAACTGTTTCACCCCTACCTACTCTGCCCCTGAGACCTGCCATGTTGAAGGATCTCCCTTCTCAGTAGCTCACTAACTTCTTTTACTGCACGGTTTACTAATAACAATTTCTCATTTTTTCAAGGGCATTGCTAGGCCTAGAAAAGCTTCAGAAGCTCAGAGAGGGACCCTTAGTGGGTAAATTTCACAGACATTATGAGAGGGAATAAGTATCTGGGTTGTGAGAAGTTTTTGCCTTCAGGGATTTAGGACTTTTCTTGCAAACATGAGCCACAGATAGTTGAAAAATTATGTAGCCATACAAAATAGCAGTGCAAGCCACGTATGATAGAGGCACTCAGGATCAACTATCAGGGGAGTGGTTTAGACAGTGTGTGCTGAGATTTTTAAAGAGAATAAATCACCAGGATGCAGTCTGTTGAACTGGTGGCGAAAACTAGGAGATGACATTTATGTATAAATTCTCTAAGATATATATTGACTTGATACAGTAGTACATGCTATATACACATTATATCACTTTAGATAGGCAAATTGCCTACGTGCACAGATACGTATGAAAAGCAGGAATGAATTGTTAAGTGGTGATAGTGATAGATTTGGTGTTAAGAGTGCTAATTAGCTTCTGTCTGCTACACACTCGAAACAAACTACCCTTGTATTCATGACACTATTGTTGATATGGTTTATCTTTCTCAAAGGTGATTATCATTTTATTGAATATTCAAAGGATCAGCCCAATACACTGAAATATGTTTTGCCCAGAGCCCTATTTTTTCCTCTACTTCCTGAACTCCTTGCAAAAAACAAAAGATACACTCAAATCTAACTGCTTATAATTGACCTATTTATGAGGCGTATAAATGTGGCACACACATATTTACTTATAACTATAATTGTAAGAGTTAAATCCCTCTGGAGGAAGAAGAGAGGTAGAATTACATGCATAGATGGAACTAAAGGAGCTATTCAAAGTTTAATGATGAGTGGGCATGTTCAGGAGAGAAATGGCATGCTCTTGGAAAGTTAGAAAAATAGATCAGCCTCTGAGGGTCTAGAAGAAACGTTGAAGCTGACTATGCATGAGAGTAAGCAGTGGAATAAAGTGAGTTTTGGAGACAGAAGTATCCTTGGAAGCCAGAAATGCAAAGCCTAGGGAAGTAGATCAAGATTGTAGGAGATGCTTTTTACACCTCACCCATACCCCTTTGGGTATGGGGTATGGGTGGCTAACTTTGACACGCCATCCTGTCCATTTCTTGGCCTAAGAGCTTTCTTTCTCTGACCAATGGAGTCTGCTTACAGCTAGCATAGCAGTACAGAAAGAGAATCTGCAAGCATTGACTCTGCCTCCCTGCCTCCTGCCCCCCAAGTACAGCATCCTTTCAAGCAGTGGGGTATAAATGCCCCAATTCCCTCCCTCCTTGGGTTAAATAACAGTAAATCCCAGAGACTTAGCTTAATGGCATCCCAATGTGTTAAGCTTGTCGTATCTACAGTATCTACAGTACTAAGGCTTGCTCACACATCTGCATGGCTTGCTTTCCTTTCTTTTCTTTTTTTAAAATTTTTATTTTAAATTGGAGTATAGTTGATTAACAATGTTATGTTAGTTTCAGGTGCATAGCAAGGTGATTCAGTTATACATATACATGTATCTACTCTTTTTTTCAAGTTCTTTTCCCATTTAGGTTATTACAGAATATTGAGCAGAGTTCCCTGTGCTATACAGTAGGTCCTTGTTGGTTATCTCTTTTAAATATAGCAGTGTGTACCTGTCAATCCCAAACTCCCGATCTATCCCTCCCCCACACCATTCACCCCTGGTAACCCTAAGTTCGTTCTCTAAGTCTGTGAGTCTCTTTCTCTTTTGCCTTCCTTTCCCAGCTGCACTTTACACTGCCCCTCTAGTGTTATCTGGGACCCCCCCCTCCCAAAACCTAGCTGCACTTGAATCTTTGCCCCAAATATTACTCTGGGGAATCCAAACTAGGATTGGAATTTGTATACAAACTGAACAGCCAAAAATTTGACAAATAAAACCAAACCAAAACAAAGTAAAAATAAATAAAAGATATGATCAGACTAAGGAGAGTTGAGATATCAGTAAATGAAAAGATTATTTTCTCTCCCTTAACTAAATCTCTCTCTCAAAAACAAAAAAAAAAGAATTTAGGAAACATTGTTATATACTGATTTTATGGGTTAGTACTTTGTGAAGGAAAGAGAAACATAATGGGCATGTTTTAAAGTAAGCTTTTTAAAACTGTAATGCTTTAAGCCATAACATATTGTTTGCTGTAATAATGGGAACCCGCGTCACTAAGTGATGCATTGCCTGTTTCATTATAGTAGGTGCTTTCCTACTCCAGTAGTTCTTTTTGGAATTAGGTGGTCTTTTCCAAAGAATGCTTGTGTTATGTGTTGAAATAATGAAAAAGCTGCTGAAACACAATATGCGTTTTTTAATCTAGTAATAAAGAAAGTAATATGGCTGAATAATGCCTGGCTAGATTAGCTTTGACACTGTATTTGCTTTGTGTCCAACTTTATCTGGCAGTGCATTATTCACTAGTACTATACACAGTTCTTTATTAAGTCTTAATCAAATGCATTTTATCATAAGTGTCAATTCAACGCTTTCCTGTTGTATTTATATATTCTTAAATACTGAATTCTTTGTAACAAATGATAAATGCTCAGTCTGGAAAAACATATCATGTTTCTGGGGCTTGGGAATGAGGTCACTGTGTAGGCACAGGCTGGTTTTACATCTACATTAAAGTCATCTGCAAACAGATGATTATATTGCCCTTTCTTTTCTCCTCTTAATAAACCAAAATGTGACAATGTTTATTTAATTTTTTCTTCATCAGTGTGAAGCAGTCATGCTTTGGTCATCCATTGAGGGCATTTTAATAGATTTGTAGGGCACCTAAATAGACTAAAACTTTTGACATAGATTTTTATTTAATAGATTTTTGGACTAAATTTTCAAATGTGGCTATGAGCTCAAATGAAGTAGGTTAAACATAAAGATTTATGTACAAACTGACAAGGGATTGAAAACAGCTACACACATTTTCAAGTATAATTAATTAATAATGAGCTGTGTATTTTGTAAATACGACTGGATCTTAGAAAGCTTCTTAGGTTTCCTTGATTGTCTAGGAAAGAAAATACTTACAAAATATACTGTTAAACTGTGTTAAGACCTTAAGCTTACTATTCTGATAATATTGGACAAATTTAATTTTTTAAATATTGCCAAAATCCAACTTCACATTGCTTGATAGTCTGGTTCTTTTATCAAAACAGCACTTGTGGATTTATAGGACTTCTTGTATTTGGAGAGAAAAATACCAGTATTATAATCCTAAAATATCAGTTTGGAGAAATCTATTTATCCTACCAATATATATATATATATAGATAGATAGATAGATAGATATAGATATAGATATAGATATATAGATATATAGATATATCTTTAAAACTAAAGAAGTTCATAATTTTGGATTAAAAAAAATACCACATTAAAAGAGGCACAAGGCTTTAAATGAACATTACATGAATTTGGACTGCTTGTCTCTCCAAATAAGTGATAGGGGAAATGGGGGGAGATGGAGTGTTAATGGCATTAGTCCCTACATGCTAACATGGCATTAGCCCCCGAGTAAATATCACTAGTTGCATAGTTTTATCTACAGAAGTAATACTTAGACAACTAAATATTATAATTAGTCCTTACATGTAAAATACTAAGAATAAATTAGAGGCTTCTTTTACATAATTCACCCCACATTGGCATATAAATGACACTCAAATAATTATGTGTAAGAACAGAACCAAAACAAAAATTTCAAAAATCTCCCAAAATAACCCCCCCCAAAAAAATTATTGATTTTGTTTATTTGTAATTTTATTTTAGAAAGCAATGGTTTGTGAACACCATTTATAAAATGGTGTACCTGGAAATATTAAAATTTAGAAGGTTCAGGAATCCTAGAGGCTTCGATGCAGAGTGGATTCAGAGGCTCTGAGTGTGTTTGACAATATCTCCAGGAAACCATTAACAATTGGTGGCTATGGGTTTTTTCATTCTCCTCTTAAGAAAACTTCCACATTTCAATTTGTGTTATCATTCTTTCTCGCTTCTTTTTCTCAGTGAATAATTATTCTCACTTTGTTATTGCAGTGGGTTTTCTTGTTTGTTTGCTTTTTCCCTTTTATTCTTTTATTTTTTGGCCTGTCTTGTCCCAAACAACGTCTCAACTTGTAGCTAAGACCTAAGTAAATCAGTTAAGAGAAGATTATAGTAACTTTTTAGATTTGTCTTGATGAGTTAATGTTTCAGCTTTTAAGGTCAGTATTTATTAAGTATAAAAAGCTGCTTCAGTAATTTGGGGTAATGCAGGATTAAGTAAATGTAAACAGTTTTCTTTATTAGAGAAATTCTCAGAACATTTAATATTCTAATATGATTTGTGAACTTCTGTGAGGGGGATTTGGCTAGAATGTTTTTCCACCTCATTTACCCACAGAAAGCCCTTGGTGTGGTGGTTGGAAGCAATAGCAAACATTTACAGTATTTAGTATGTGTCAGATGCTGTTCTAAGCATTTTACCTTATGAGGAGAAAACAAATCTTCTTTCCAGATGCAGAAGATGCAGAAATTGAGGCACAGAGGCTCAGTGTCTTGCTCTCCTGTCAACAGCCAGCAAGGAACAGGGGTAGGGATCTGAACTAAGCGTCTTATCACTGCACCACACACTTATTTATTAGTGTCCATTAATGGGTTTGCCTACTGGCCAAGCTAATCTGTTGAGCATTTAGTTAGTTGATATCATGTAGGTCAAATGAATTTACATTAATTCTTCATATAGTCATAGCCATACCAAATAAATCATTTCCTCTGTACTTTAACCTTCAGCTGAAGTGTCAGTCAGATCCTGTGCTGTCCTTGAGCTCTCTTGTTTTTCTTCTCTGTCCAAATAACTTTAATGAACACAGAGCTTTATCAATTATAATACTAATACCTTGACATATTTATGACTTAAACTGCATACCTTTTTAATACAGAAAAATTATTCTTAACATGATATTTTTCTTACCAAGTAATTAATCAGTGATATTGATGGGCCACTAATTATGAGCATATATTTCTAGTAGGAGTCTCAGGGTAAAAGAGTCAATCAAGTTAGAAAAATAATGCATTAAGAGGAGACAAAGGTTCTCCTTAAAATGATTTTTATACTTAAAAATGTCAGGCCAATTTTTAGTCTGTATCAAATTTTTAGATTGAAGTTAAGTGTTAACCATTTGAAAAACAAATTTGAATCTCATATATGTATATATATATTATATATATATATATATATATATATACATACATATTAATTTTGACCACATGACTATTTTATTTTGGAGGTAGTTTTGTTTTTGTTTTGTTTGTGTTCTTGCTGTTGGCTAAATTTAAATTGTTTGGACAAAAAATGAAAGATTGGATAAAGGCCATCTTTCTTAGGTTTTATTTTTGTTCTCTATGTTGCTTTTTTTAATAGTCTCTTTTCTTTATTTTTTAAAACAAAAACAAAATTAAAACCACAAAAACGTTATTAAGATGCTATTTACAAGCATTAAGAATGTCCCTGTGTAAGGTTATTGATATTGGTATTTATGGGATTAACGTAGGGACGTACAGCAGGAAGGATCATGGATGTGGAAGGGAGAGATCGTGGTGAAGGTCCAGTTCTTCTGCTGAGTTTGTGTGTGACCCTAAGCAAGTCACTAAGGTCTCTGGATCTGTTTATATTCATCTGTAAAATGGGACCATGGGATTTGATCCCTGTTATATCTTTTCCCACTATTCTCCTGTAAGTCAGTTTAGAAACTTCCTTGAATAGATCTTTGCTGTTTAACATGTGCTCATCATGCTTACAACGGAGATTTCCAGCTTCTTTGTAGAAGTTTATTTCATTCTCTGGACAACACCATGCTGCGTGTGTGTGTGTGTGTGTCTGCATCAGAAAGAGAAAGTGAGATTAAAATAGATTTAGGAAACAATCAGAATTGTGAGACTTCAGCAGAGGAATTTCTAATATCACAAAAATCCTCAGCCAATATATCGAGTCTGGGATTAACCAGCAAATGAGTGTCTTTTCTACCAGGCAGACACATTTCTAAAGAATTAACTCTCTTTATGTGAGTATACAGTAATGGAACTATAAATCTAAATACAATTAAAGTTCTGAAAAAATGGAAAGGCAATAAGTCACTCATAACAATTTGCCAGCAGCAGCCGCTCTCAGATCACTTTCCCCCCACGTGCTAGAGTCTGATTTGATTTCCAGCTTTCAACCCCTGTTCGAGGTGCAGTCATCAGTTCTCTTGTGGTGTATTATAGGATCCTGGGGATATTAAGGAGTAGAGAACGTGGCTGTATTCCCTTTTCCAAATGGGTTTTGCTATGTAGAGTTCATAAATGACCAATAAGAATTTACTGTTCAGGTTTACTTTTCCCTTGGGATCCTATAATTATTTTTAAATAGTAGCCATAAATTCCTCACTATTTCCTTAAAGTATTCAGTTGCTTTTGTGAGACTCAAGTTGTATGCCAAGAATCACTTTGATACTTGTCTTGGAGACTGTAGACCAAACATACATCAACGTGGAAAAACAATATGCAACATCTGGCTTTGGCGTGGCCCAAAATGTGGTATCCTGAATTGTCATATTTTTTTCTGTATGTCATAAAGTATGAATAATAATAGGAAAAGATGAGTATCTTCCCTCAAAATGTAATGGTTATATTAACATCTGTCAGCTATTTTGTGAGAATATTGCCAAAATATAACATTTATCTTGGCATTTAGTTCCATTTTGCTTTTTGTGAGTGTCTTCTGTTTTATTGCCATTAACATAGCATAACAGATGTCTTTCAGATGTGACAAATCAATTATTTCCAAAATGTCCCAGTAGTTATTAGGGCAGATTAATGCAAGGTGCTATAAGAGTAATGTCCAAATAAAATGTCATAATTGAACACTTCACCACAGGAATAAGATTGAGTTGAAAAATCGACATACTCAACAAAAGTAAAATATACAGGGTTGTGCTTTGTTGAAAGATCAGGCAGGTGCTTTGGTGATATTGTTTTCAGTGCAACGATCAAGCTGCCATGATAAATGATATTTTTTACAGATGTGTAGCTGGTTTCTAATGAGGATCAATGCAAGATAAGCTTGGGAAGGGACATTTTAGTACCAAGAGGTCTCTGTGGGGGAATATCAATTATGAAAATTCGGGTGTTACCTTTTGGACTTTGGCATTTGGCAAGTTCATAGCAAATCATTATGAAAGATTATTTATGTTCTAGAATTTTGAGTTCCAGGGCCTTAAAATACTTGAGAGAGTGTTGACAAATAAATTTAAATACTGTCAAGTAATGGTACCAGTATGTCCCTGGGACCTAGGCATGGAGAGGAGTGGGTCTGGTTTCATGGATGTGAGACCTATACAGTCAGTAGGACCCCATGCTTAGAAGGAACCCACATTACATACTTGCTTAGATGCTGTGGTCCCACCATTTTGAAATTTTTAATAATTTTTGAAAGGGGTCCTGCATTTTCATTTCATGATAGTTCCCACAAATCTGGGGACTCCTCAGCGGAGTTGTAAAAGGAGGACAGGACTCCATGATGATTCCAAGTCTTCTCACCTGGATTTGGGAGGTGACTCTTTAACTGCTTTCCTCCTAACAGTGTTCTTTATTTCTATCTCTCTTGCTCTACCCCCGTCTTTATTCTGATTTGGAAGACAGATCCTCTGCAATGTTAAGTCCTCTGTAAAGGCTCAAAGTGTCCAACATGTTTGACTTCAGGTTGCTCTAGAAATGACTAAACATCTATGTTGTTGGACGTCTATGCCGTGACTCACCTTCTTACCTAGTTATTCACTCTTTCAACGCTGACACTATGCTGGGAACCAGGCTTCATGCTGTGGGCAGAGTGGTTGAATAAAGAGACTTGGTTCCTGTTGTCCTAATCTTAACAGTTTAGAAGGGTAGACAGACAAGCCAAGAGATGGTGGTAGCAAAAGCCCACAGGAACACAGAGGAGGAACACCTAAGGAAGTGATGTCTAAACAGAGACCTGAGTGTGGATAGGTATTTTTCATGTGGAGGGGAAAGCAGAGAGTGTTCTAGAATGAAGGAACAGCATGAACCAAAGCCTGGAAGTGAAAGGCTGCCATCTTCAGGAGAATTTCTCCTGTGGAAAATTATACTGATTCTGTCCAAAGTAGGTATCAGACAGAGATTCTTTTCAGGGGATTACAAGTTTGTTAGTACTAGGTCTTTGGAAGGTAATAGTTTTGACTGAGAGGCCACCACAGAAGGGCCTGCCCCTCTACTTTGACCAGATTTTTAATCACAGAGTCCATGTAACTTATGTCTGAACCAGACCAGGTTTTAATATGTGATTCCATGGACACCTTGAAGATTGTAGTTTAGTGCTTAGAAGCCAAAAAAGTTGTTGACTAGAGGGAAAAGTTTATATAAATTGCTAATCAAAATTAAATACTGTTATGGACTAAATGTTTGTGTCCCTGCCCCCAAATTCATATGTTGAAGCCCTAACCCCCAGTATGATGGTATCTGGAGGTTGGGCCTTTGGGAGGTAATTAGGTTTAGGTGAAGTGCAAGGTGGGGCCCCCATGATGGAATTAGTGTCCTTATGCGAAAAGGAAGAGAGAGAGTTATCTCTGTCCATGTGCACACATGAAGGAAATGCTGTGTGAGCACACAGCCGTAGGAAGGCAGATATGCACAAGCCTAGCAGAAGGCCCTTACCAAAAATCGTATCTGCCTGCACCTTGATCTTGGACTTCCCAGCCTTCAAAACTGTGAGAAATACATGTCTGTTGTTTAAGTTCTCTGGCTAGTATATCAGGAAGAAGACGAATGCATATATCATTGTATAATAGTGTCCTAAGAAGTCTCCAACATTCTGCTCAGGAAGACCCAGAACTTCACCTTGACCACATGGTGTATGAGAAACAGAAGGGAAATCCCTGTACAACGGAGCACATCACATAAGCCAAGTAGTACAGGTGGCCAACCCAGAATACCATGCAAATAGAAAGTGATCATTGTAGCTGCCACCCATCATCCATCAGATGGCTTCCCAAGAGTTTATCAGAAGGAGAAGAGAGAAGTAGGTAGTTGACTGTGTTTTTTGTAGCTTTACTTTGTAGATGGGTGAGCATTACAAATATTACAACTGAAACCTTCCAGGGAGTTCATCTGCCTGAAACTTTCTGTAGATCAGAGCCCTGTGAAAGCAGATGCTGACTCATTAGCTGGGATGGTGTGAATTCTAGAATTATTTTTGACATATCTGTTTCCGCTTAAAATATAAAGAAGGAAACCACGGAATAGAAACCGATTTTCCCTTAGGCCTCTAACAATGCTATTTGATTTTATACTTTGAGAGGGAAAAAAAAAAAGTGTGAAGGAAAAGAACCATAGAAAAAGATTCTCCACAGGCAAGCAGGGGAAAAAGTAACCTATTACCTTGCTTTGCCCATGAAAGTATTTTCTTTTCCCTTTTAAAATGTGAGAGTTTGATGTCTGTGATACCGCTATTACTTTTTCCTTTGTAAATGAACTGATGGAAAGAACATATCATCTGATAGTAATCTTTCACGTGTGCACACAGTAGTTGCTTGATAAAAATGATTGAATTTAAAAATATGCGCAAAGAGATGGTGAAATGGATGTATCTAATCTTTCTGTGCTCTATTTTTATCACCTCAGGTAGTCTGCACACATGCAGACTAAAATATTTTTGTTCTGATTGTGGAAGTAAGGCATTTCACATATTGAAATGATTCCATTGCCTCTCTGAACCTAGACAGTGACCTTACAAAGGTTAGCTTAATTCATTTGCAGAGCCTTCCATTTTTGATTTATTTGAATCCAGAGAAGTCAACATGTTATGATAGAATGCAAAAATCCCCTTCCTCTCCATTTTTAATGTGATACAGTATGAAAAATATAGATTACATGATTATTACTTATTGGATAGGCCAGCACAGACAACCCAGGTGTTTGTTTTTAAAACACAAATAAGTATTCTGGAGTAATTGATGACAATGAGACATTTAGCTTTTCTTTGAAATTTAAGATTTAGTGGTTGGAAGCTATTTATGTACCCAGCACCAGTGAGGAACCCCCAACTCTCTGGATTTTTAAATGTAAGTCCATTTAGTCCCATTCATATTTAAGAATATTTCAGAATATGAGTGGTAGACTCTGGCTTCTAGCTTCGATTGGCATAATTTGTAACCTTCAAAAATATAGATCTTATAAAAGATCTATTTAACACTATATTATTTAAGATACTGATTATTTAATGTGAGGTTTATCACTCTTGTTTTCCTGCTAAAATCACTTCATTTATTCATTTATTTTCTCATTTAATCAACTTGTATTTACTAACTGCTGAATCTGTTAGAATGTTTCCCTA
>NW_006785089.1:419482-429539 GCF_000442215.2 Lipotes vexillifer
GAGTCCCATCCAAAGTGGCTAAACAATAAAGGTCATAAACAAAAAGAAAAAGCCTGGATCATAAAGGAAAATATATAAATTTAACTATCCTTAGGTTAAAAACTTCTGTGAATCAAAAAATACCATAAAAAAGTTAAGCCATGGGAGGACCTTCAAGATGGTGGAGGAGTAAGATGTGGACATCACCTTCCTCCCCACAAATACATCAAAAAGACATCTACAGGGCTTCCCTGGTGGCGCAGTGGTTGAGAGTCCGCCTGCTGACGCGTGGGACACGGGTTCGTGCCCCGGTCCGGGAAGATCCCACATGCCGCGGAGCGGCTAGGCCTGTGAGCCATGGCCGCTGAGCCTGTGCGTCTGGAGCCTGTGCTCCGCAACGGGAGAGGCCACAACAGTGAGAGCCCCCCGTACCAAAAAAAAAAAAAAAAAAAAAAAAAAACATCTACAGGAATTTCCCTGGTGGCGCGGTGGTTAAAAATCCACATGCCAACGCAGGAGACACGGTTTTGATCTCTGGCCCAGGAAAATCCCATATTCCACAGAGCAACTAGGCCATTGTGTCACAACTGCTGAGCCTGTGTACCACAACTACTAAAGCCCATGTGCCTAGAGCCTGTGCTTCACAACAAGAGAAGCCACTGCAATGAGAAGCCCACGCACCACAACGAAGAGTGGCCCCCGCTCGCTACAACTAGAGAAATCCTGCACGCAGCAATGAAGACCGAACGCAGCCAAAGATAAATAAATAAAGTAAATAAATTTTAAAACAATGCATCTACATGTGGAACAACCCCTACAGAACACCTACTGAACACTGGCAGAAGACCTCAGACTTCCCAAAAGGCAAGAAACTCCACACGTACGTGGGTAGGGCAAAAGAAAAAAGAGACAAAAGAATAGGGATGGGACCTGCATCTCTGGGAGGCAGCTGTGAAGGAGGAAAAGTTTCCACACACTAGGAAGCCCCTTTACTGGCAGAGATGGGGTGTGGGTGGCGGGGGAAGCTTCGCAGCCACAGAGGAGAGCACAGCAACAGGGGTGCAGAGGGCAAAGCAGAGAGATTCCCGCACAGAGGATCGGTGCCGACCAGCACTCACCAGCCCGAGAGGCTTGTCTGGTCACCTGCTGGGACAGGTGGGAGCTGGGAGCTGAGGCCTGGGCTTCAGAGGTCAGACCCCGGGGAGAGGACTGGGGATGGCTGCGTGAACACAGCCTGCAGGGGCCTAGTGCACCACAGCTAGCCAGGAGGGAGTCTGTGAAAAACTCTGGACCTGCCTAAGAGGCAATAGACCATTGTTTCGGGGTGCGTGAGGAGAGGAGATTCAGAGCACCGCCTAAACGAGCTTCAGAGACGGGCGAGCTGCAGCTATCAGCACGGACACCAGAGACTGGCCTGAAGTGCTAGTGCTGCTTCTGCAGCCATCAAGAAGCCTGTGTGCGAGCACAGGTTGCTCTCCACACCTCCCCTCCTGGGAGCCTGTGCAGCCCGCCGCTGCCAGGGTCCCGTGGTCGAGGGACAACTTCCCCAGGAGAACACATGGCATGCCTCAGGCTGTTACCTCAGGAGCAAGGTAAAAACCCACTAGACTGAACAAATGATGTCACCCCGGCCTCTGCCATTGTAGGCTCACCCCGCATTCTGTACCCCTCCCTCTCCCCAGCCTGAGTGAGCCACAGCCCCCTAATCAGCCACTCCATTAACCCCCTCCTGTCTGGGTGAAGAACAGATGCCAGAGGGGAGCCTACACGAAGAGGCACAGCCAGATCCAAAGTTGAACCCCAGGAGCTGTGAGAACAAAGAATAGAAAGGGAAATTTCTACATGGAGCCTCAGGAGCAGTGGGTTAACTCTCCACAGTCAACTTGATGTACCCTGCATCTGTGGAATACCTGAATAGACAACAAATCATCCCAAAATTGAGGCAGTGGACTTTGGGAGCAACTGTAGACTTGGGGTTTGCTGTATGTGACTGACTAGTTTCTGATTTATATGTTTTCTTAGTTTAGTTTTTAGCACTCGTTATCATTGGTGGATTTGTTTATTGGTTTGGCTGCTCTCTTCTTTTTGTTTTAATTGCTTTTTTATTTTAATAATATTTTTAAATTTTAAATAATTTTATTTTATTTATTTTTTTCTTTCTTTCTTTCTTTATTTTTCTCCCTTTTCTTATGAGCCGTGTGGCTGACAGGGTCTTGATGCTCTGCCTGGGTGTCAGGCCTGAGCCTCAGAGGGGAGAGAGGACATTGGACCACCAGAGACCTCCCAGCCCAATGTAATATTGATCAGCAAGATCTCCATCTCAATGCTAAGGTCCAGCTCCACTCAACGACCAGCAAGCCCCAGTGCTGGACACCCCATGCCAAACAACTAGCAAGATAGGAACACAACCCCACCCATTAGCAGACAGGCTGCCTAAAATCCTAAGTGCACAGACACCCCAAAACACACCACCTGATGCGGTCCTGCCCACCAGAAAGGTAAGATCCAGCCTCATCCACAAGAACACAGGCACCAGTCCCCTCCACCAGGAACCCTTCAAAACCCACTAAACCAACCTAACCCACTGGGGGCAGACACCAAAAACAACAGGAGCTACAAACCTGCAGCCTGAGAGAAAGAGACCCCAAACACAGTAAGTTAAGCAAAATGAGAAGACAGAGACATATGCAGCAGACAAAGGAGCAAGGTAAAAACCCACCAGACTGAACAAATGACGAGGAAATAAGCAGTCTACCTGAAAAACAATTCAGAGTAATGATAGTAAAGATGATCCAAAATCTTGGAAATAGAATGGAGAAAATACAAGAAATGTTTAAAAATGACCTAAAAGAACTAAAGAGCAAACAAACAATGATGAACAACACAATAAATGAAATTTAAAATTCTCTAGAATGAATCAATAGCAGAATAACTGAGGCAGAAGAATGGATAAGTGACCTGGAAGATAAAATAGTGGAAATAACTACCACAGAGCAGAACAAAGAAAAAAAAATGAAAAGAACTGAGCACAGCCTCAGAGACCTCTGGGACAACATTAAAAGCACCAACGTTCAAATTATAGGGGTCCCAGAAGAGGAAGGGAAAAAGAAAGGGACTGAGAAAATATTTGAAGAGATTATAGTTGAAAACTTCCCTAATATGGGAAAGGAAATAGTCAGTCAAGTCCAGGAAGTACAGAGAGCCCCATATACGATATATCAAGGAGAAACACACCAAACACATATTAATCAAACTATCAAAAATTAAATAACAGAAAAAATATTAAAAACAGCAAGGGAAAAGCAACAAATAACATACAAGGGAATCCCCATAAGGTTAACAGCTGATCTTTCAGCAGAAACTCTGCAAGCCAGAAGGGAGTGACAGGACATATTTAAAGTGATGAAAGGGAAAGCCTACAACCAAGATTACTCTCCCAGCAAGGATATCATTCAGATTCGATGGAGAAATTAAAACCTTTACAGACAGGCAAAAGCTAAGAGAATTCAGCACCAGCAAACCAGCTTTACAACAAATGCTAAAGGAACTTCTCTAGGCAGGAAACACAAGAGAAGGAAAAGACCTACAAAAACAAACCCAGAACAATTAAGGAAATGGTAATAGGAACATACATATCGATAATTACCTTAAATGTAAATGGAGTAAATCGTCCAACCAAAAGACATAGACTGGCTGAATGGATACAAAAACAAGACCCATGTATATGCTGTCTACAAGAGACCCACTTCAGACCTAGGGACACATACAGACTGAAAGTGAGGGGGTGGACAAAGATATTTGATGAGCGAATGGAAATCAAAAGAAAGCTGGAGTAGCAATTCTCATATCAGACAAAATAGACTTTAAAATAAAGACTATTACAAGAGACAAAGAAGGACACTACATAATGATCAAGGGATTGATCCAAGAAGAAGATATAACAATTGTAAATATTTATGCACCCAACATAGGAGCACCTCAATACATAAGGCATATACTAACGGACATAGAGGGGGAAACTGACAGTAACACAGTCATAGTAGGGGACTTTAACACCCCACTTGCACCAATGGACAGATCAACCAAAATGAAAATAAATAAGGAAACATAAGCTTTAAATGACACATTAAATAAGATAAACTTACTTGATATTTATAGGACATTCCATCCAAAAACAACAGAATACACTTTCTTCTCAAGTGCTCATGGAACATTCTCCAGGATAGATGATATCTTGGGTCACAAATCAAGCCTTGGTAACTTTAAGAAAAGTGAAATTGTATCAAGTATCTTTTCCTACCATGATGCTATGAGACTAGGTATCATTTACAGGAAAAAAAAAACCTATAAAAAATGCAAACACATGGAGGCTAAAAAATACGGTACTAAATAACCAAGAGATCACTGAAGAAATCAAAGAGGAAATCAGAAAATACCTAGAATCAAATGACAATGAAAACAGGACAACCCAGAACCTATGAGATGCAACAAAAGCAGTTCTAAGAGGGAAGTTTATAGCAATACAGTCCTCCCTCAAGAAACAAGAAAAATCTCAAATAAACCACCTAACCTTACACCTAAAGCAATTAGAGGAAGTAGAACAAAAAACCCCCAAAGTTAGCAGAAGGAAAGAAATCCTAAAGATCAGATCAGAAATAAATGAAAAAGAAATGAAGGAAACAATAGCAAAAATCAATAAAACTAGAAGGTGGTTCTTTGAGAAGATGAACAAAATTGATAAACCATTAGCCAGACTCATCAAGAAAAAAGGGAGAAGACTCAAATCAACAGAATTAGAAATGAAAAAGGAGAAGTAACAAGTGACACGGCAGAAATATCAAGGATCATGAGAGGTTACTGCAAGCAACTCTATGCCAATAAAATGGACAACCTGGAAGAAATGGACAAATTCTTAGAAAAGCACCACCTTCTGAGACTGAACCAGGAAGAAATAGAAAATAATAACAGACCAACCACAAGCACTGAAATTGAAACTGTGATTAAAAATCTTCTACCAAGCAAAAGCCGAGGACCAGATGGCCTCACAGGTGAATTCTATCAAACATTTAGAGAAGAGCTAACACCTATCCTTCTCAAACTCTTCCAAAATATAGCAGAGGGAGGAACACTCCCAAACTCATTCTACGAGGCACTATCACACTGATACCAAAACCAGACAAAGATGCCACAAAACAAGAAAACTACAGGACAATATCACTGATGAACATAGATGTGAATATCCTCAACAAAATACTCCAAACAGATTCCAGCAGCACATTAATAAGATCATACACCATGATCAAGTGGGGTTTATCCCAGGAATGCAAGGATTCTTCAATATATGCAAATCAATCAGTGTGATACACCATAGTAACAAACTGAAGGATAATAACCATATGATCATCTCAATAGATGCAGAAAGAGCTTTTGACAAAATTCAGCACCTATTTATGATAAAGACTCTCCAGAAAATAGTCATAGAGGGAACTTACCTCAACATAATACAGGCCATATATGGCAAACCCACAGCCAACGTTGTTCTCAATGGTGAAAAACTGAAACTGTTTTCACTAAGATCAGGAACAAGACAACATTGCACACTCTCACCACTGTTATTCAACATAGTTTTGGAAGTTTTAGCCACAGCAATCAGAGACGAAAAAGAAATAAAAGTAATCCAAATCAGAAAAGAAGAAGTAAAACTGTCACTGTTTTAAGATGACATGGTACTATACGTAGAGAATCCTAAAGATGCTACCAGAAAACTAGTAGAGCTAATCAATGAATCTCGTAAAGTAGCAGGATACAAAATTAATGCACAGAAATCTCTTGCATTTTATACACTAATGATCACAAATCTGAAAGAGAAATTATGGAAACACTCCCATTTACTATTGCAACAAAAAGAATAAAATACCTAGGAATAAACTTACCTCCGGAGACAAAAGACCTGTATGCAGAAAACTATAAGACACTGATGAAAGAAATTAAAGATGATACAAACAGATGGAGAGATATACTACATTCTTGGATTGGGAGAATCAACATTGTGAAATGACTATACCACCCAAAGCAATCTACAGATTCAATGCGATCCCTGTCAACCTACCAATGGCATTTTTCACAGAAGAAGAAGAAAAATTTCACAATTTGTGTGGAAACACAGAAGACCCCAAATAGCCAAAGCAATCTTGAGAAAACTATACTACAAAGCTACAGTAATAAAGACAGTATGGTACTGGCACAAAAACAGAAATATATTTCAATGGAACAGGATAAAAAGCCCAGAGATAAACCCATGCACATATGGTCACGTTATCTTTGATACAGGAGGCAAGTATATACAATGGAGAAAAGACAGCCTCTTCAAAAAGTCGTGCTGCATAAACGGGACTGCTACATGTAAAAGAATGAAATTAGAACACTCCCTAACACCATACACAAAAGTAAACTCAAAATGTATTAAAGACCTAAATGTAAGTCCAGACACTATAAAACTCTTAGAGGAAAACATAGGCAGAACACTCTATGACATAAATCACAGCAAGATCCTTTTTGACCCACCTCTTAGAGCAATGGAAATAAAACCAAAAGTAAACAAATGGGACCTAATGAAACTGAAAAGCTTTTGCACAGCAAAAGAAACCATAAATAACACGAAAAGACAACCCTCAGAATGGGAGAAAATATTTACAAGTGAATCAACTGACAAAAGATTAATCTCCAAAATTTGCAAGCAGCTTATGCAGCTCAATATCAAAAAAACAGACAACCCAATCCAAAAATGGGCAGAAGACCTTAAAAGATATTTCTCCAAAGAAGATATACAGATTGCCAGCAAACAAATGAAAGGATGCTCAACATCACTAATCATTAGAGGAATGCAAATCAAAAGTACAATGAGGTAGCACCTCACACCAGTCAGAATGGCCATCATCAAAAAATCTAGAAACAATAAATGCTGGAGAGGGTGTGGAGAAAAGGGACCCCTCTTGCACTGTTGGTGGGGGAATGTAAATTGATCCAGCCACTATGGAGAACAGTATGGAGGTTCCTTAAAAAACTAAAAATAGGACTACCATATGACCCAGCAATCCCACTACTGGGCATATACCCTGATAAAACCATAATTCAAAAAGAGTCATGTACCACAATGTTCATTGCAGCTCTATTTACAATAGCCAGGACATGGAAGAACCTAAGTGTCCATCGACAGATGAATGGATAAAGAAGATGTGGCGCATATATACAGTGGAATATTACCCAGCCATAAAAAGTAATGAAATTGAGTTATTTGTAGTGAGGTGGATGGACCTAGAGTCTGTCATACAGAATGAAATAAGTCAGAAAGAGAAAAACAAATACTGTATGCTAACAAATATATATGGAATCAAAAAAAAAAAGAAAAGGTTCTGAAGAACCTAGGAGCAGGACAGGAAGAAAGATACAGATGTAGAGAGTGGGCTTGTGGACGTGGCGAGGGGGAAGGTTAAGCTGGGATGAAGTGAGAAAGTGGCATTGGCATATGTACACTACAAAATGTGCAATAGATAACTAGTGGGAAGCAGCCACATAACACAGGGATATCAGCTCTGTGCTTGTTACCACCTAGAGATGTAGGATGTGGAGGGTGGGAGGGAGACGCAAGAGGGAGGGGATGTGGAGATATATGTATACATATAGCTGATTCACTTTGTTACACAGTAGAAACTAAGAACAATGTAAAGCAATTATACTCCAATAAAGATGTTAAAAAAAAAAGTAATGGAAAAGGTGTAGACCTAAAAAAAAAAAAAAGAAAGTTAAGACATAGATACGTAGAAGATATTTGCTATTCATGAGCAGGCATTAATAATGTTCTGAAAATACAAAGAACAAACTAAAAAAATCAATTCAAAAGACAAACAACAGAAAAATAGAGGAGGAATACAAATAGGCAAATAATATAAGAAGAAGCCTAACAGCCCACAGATACAGGAAGAAATGTTCAAGCTTGTTAGTAAGCAGAAAGGGTAAATTAAAAGCAAATGAGATATCATTTCACATAAAACCTGACTGTACAAAATATTGGCAAGGATGTGAACAAAGACGGATTCTCATACCCTTGGAGAGGGTTTAATTAGCACAAACTTTTAAGAGAATAATTTGATAACATGTAGTAAATTTGATGATACACCAATTCTTTAAGTGAACAATTACATTCCTGGATATATATGCTGATCTTGCAACTTTAGGGCCTGATATATTAATCAGTTGTGAAATCAATAGAATTGAAATGGATAGAAAGCATCAGAGTGCAGCACATGTATTAAGAAGAAGCTATAAAAAGTTTAAAATACACAAAAGAACATTATATTTTATTTAAGTATAAACATATATGTACTAAAATAAATATTCATGCATGAGAATAATAAACACAAAATGTAGGGTAGAGTGAAAGACAGAAAAGGGATTGAGAAGGACTACACAGACCTCCTTTAATGTTTCATTTCAGGAAAAAAAAAATGGTTTTCTCATATAACAAGAAGTCTAGAGTCTCAACAACTTCATGAAAGACCCTAGTTTGTTCCTTCTCTTCATTCTGCTGGTCTCAGCATGTTTTCTTTATGGTCACATGTTGGCTACTGATAATCCAGGTATCCCGTGTATACTTGCCAAGTCCAGGGGTAGAAGAAGCACCATTTCTTCCATGTGTGTCTTTTTAAAAAAGTGAGCTCTGTCTTAGAAGCACCCCGCCCCCAGTCCCCAGCAGATTGACCAGACTTAGGAAACATGCCTGTCCTTACACCAGACACTAACAAGGGCAGTGAGACCAATATGACTGGTTATTTCCACTCAGGATTATCCAGGTGGAAGGAGGGGAGGCCACTGAACAAAATGAAGTTCTACCAGTAAGAAGGAGAAAACACTGTTGGACTAGTAGTGTTGGCTACAAATATATATGTCCTAGGGGCACAGAGATGAATATGACATGCTCCTCAGGGAGCTCTAGTGGAGCTGAAATTCTAGTGGAGAAGACTGATAATAAAGTGCAAATTAATAACATAATTTCAGATAGAGGTACTTCCATGGAGAAGAGAAAACTCTGGTGCTTGTGGGAAAACAATTAGAGGGTGACCTGGAAGACCTCTCTGATGAGGTGACATTTGAGCCAAGACCTGAATTACATGAAGAAACCACCCATGAGCAGGTCTGAAGAAAGAGAAGGCAGGGAGAGAGAACAGATGTGCTGGTGCAGGAGTGAGTTTGCTGTGTTAGAGGAAAAGAGGGAGTCTGCTGTACCCAGAGGAAGAGAGAGAGAGGGGGCAGGCAGGAGGTGAAGTGAGTGAGGGCCATGCAGGAGCCAGACCAGGTAAGTAGTCTTTGAGGCCAGGCAAGGGCCTTGCATAGTTTGTAAAGGGTAATGTGAAGCCACAGGAAGGTTATCATCAGCGTTGTGATGTGATCTGATTCGTGGCTTTAAAAGATGGCTGTTACAAAAGCCCAGGCAAGTGGTGATGATGACTTGGACTAGGGTTGGGGCATTGGAGATGGGGAGAAATGGGCCTGCTCACATGAAGACGACAAAGGGAAAGCAAAACAGTAAAGAAGGCAATAAGGCGGAGCCAAGCTGAGCCCAGGGAAGGGCTATAACTAGGTATTGCTTTGATAAGGTGGCTCTTGGGACCAGAGCTGAAACCTAGAAAGAGACACTATCAATCTATGAGGAGAGCCTTCTAATAAGACACAGTGTGATGCTAGGATGACTTCTTTGCATTTCTGGAGTTTAGCAAGGCTGTGTCAGCACATCGATGCCTTGGCAGATGTCCACAGACAGCAGAGTGGTCTCTGTTCAGTGTTCAGAATCCAACATTCCAGGTCATGCTTCCAACTGTGAGGTGGGAAGTGCTTTAATGTATACTTGTTCAGCATGGTCTTCCAGAAACTCAGAAACAAATTAGGGACAGAACCATTGAAGACTACAAAGAGATGGAAAGGAGCTTGAAACAAAGATCCTAGAAAACTACTGGATTTGAATAAACAAGTGTTTGAGGATTCAGGAGGTAATTTGGATGGCTTGAGCTCATTCCTGGTTCTC